>NW_027251590.1:941189-1144292 GCF_044704955.1 Pristiophorus japonicus | reverse complement strand
TCCCCCCTCCTTCTTCCCCCCCTCCCTCCTTTTCTCCCCCCTCCCCCTCCCCCTCCTCTCCCTCCTCTTCTCCCCCCTCCTCTTCTCCCCCCTCCCCCTCCTTTTCTCCCCCCCTCTCCTCCCCTCCCCCCTCTCTCCTCCCTCCGGGCCAATAGGAAGAGCGGGGGCGGGGCTGGAGGACCGAGCGGGCGGGCGGTCCTCCAACCAATCGGAGTGTGCGAGGGGCGGGGCTGAGCCCGGAGCGGCGGCGGCGACAGTCGGTGGGGCCCGGATGATGTGGGACACGAGACGGTGGGTTGTCGGCGCGGGGCAGGAATTGGAGCCGCGAGTGGGGCTGGTGAGCTTCATAAACCCCTGGTGTAGGGCCCAGGGCCCAGTAACAGGCCAGAGGCTGGGCCCGGCTTTGGGCCGCCCGCCCGCGGGGACAGGGCCTCAGGCTCCCAGGGACACCCACACTCAATGTATTCTGGAAGCAAGAAAAATGGGAGACTTTCTGAAGCAAATGGTCCAATTTAAAGGTGACCACAAACCTGTGAGGGGCGGGGTCAGCTGATCAATCTGTTCCAGGATTAATAGCAGTATAGAGTACAACAACAAGCTGATTATGGTCAACCTTTATCAGTCACTAGTTACACCTCACATATTGAGGCTTGGGCCCCATTCTGGGCTCCACACTTTGAAAAGTTCATCAATAATAACTTTCAAAACGATGAATGTTTCAAAGGGGAAATGTTCTGGTGTTTTGGGGTAGGTGCAGGGAGCGGCTCTTTCAGTGAGTCGGACAGGCTCGATGGGCCGATTGGTCTCCTGTGCTGTATGGTTCCCTGAAATGGTGACAGTCTGGGAGCATCTGTCTAAGGTGGTGAAATGGTGAGTGGTCAGGGAGAGCCCATCACCAAAACAGGGAGATATTACAGATAGATAGGGAGGGTCAGAGTGTATAAAGAGGTGACGAGATCACAGACACCCAGACAGAGTCAGCACCTTCAGGGGAGGAGAGGGAGGGGAACCAGTGAGTGTAGAACTGAACCCAGACAGAGTCAGCACCTTCAGGGGAGGAGAGGGAGGGGAACCAGTGAGTGTAGAACTGAACCCAGCCAGAGTCAGTGCTTTCAGGGGAGGAGAGGGAGGGGAACCAGTGAGTGTAGAACTGAACCCAGCCAGAGTCAGCACCTTCAGGGAAGAGAAAAAACTGGAAGCAGAGGAAAAGATGTTGGAGATGGTGTGATAAGTTTGGATTTCTGCACAGGGAGGAGGGAGAGTGTGTGGGATTGAGATTTACAGCTTTGGAGAACATGAGACTCAGACCAAACATCATGTTACGATCTGACCGAGAAACTCGATTCATCAGGATCTCAATAGACACTGTCTCATTAAACACTATCTTTCGGATGAGAGGTTAAACCGAGGTCTCGACTGCTCTCAGGTTGACGTAAAATATCCCATGGCACTATTTCGAAGAAGAGCAGTGGGGTTATCCCGGTGTCCTGGCCAATTTTCCACATGGCAGACTGATCACGAAAGTAAAAGCCCATGGGATCCAGGGCAAAGTGGCAAGTTGGATCAAAAATTGGCTCAGAAGCAGGAAGCATATTGTAATGGTTGATGGGTGTTTTTGTGACTGGAAGACTGGTACACCACGGGTTAGATACAGAGTAAAGCTCCCTCTACACTGTCCCATCAAAGGGCAGGTGCGGCACTGATGCTGAGTGAAGTTCCCCTGAAGCCCTGCCCCTCGGGCCCCCTGGATTGGTTGGAGGACCCGCCGAACTCTCGGTCCTCCAGGCGCCGCCCACTCAGCCCCCATTGGTCAGAACCTCCCGTCAAGCAGGCGCTGTGCGGATCATATGGTTGCGGTCAAACGGAATCGGCTCGCGGCCGGTGTGGGCCGCCCGGGACTCTTGGGCTGATTTTCCGGCTCGGCCCCGATCACTTTCGGATATTGAGCAAATGTCACTTGCCCCCCACCCCCCGGAGAGCTTCTGACGTATGGAGAAATTGGGGCAGGTGACCAACAGCTTCGTCAAAGAGGTGGTTTTAAGTAGCATCTTAAAGGAGGAAAGAGAGGTCAGAGGCACAGAGGTTTAGGCCGGGAGTTCCAGAGCTTGTGGCCTCGGCAACAGAAGACACGGCCACCGATAGTTGAGTGATTATAATCAGGATGCTCAAGAGGGCAGAATTAGAGGAGCGCAGACATCGCTGGGGGTTGTGGGGCTGGAGGAGATAACAGCGATAGGGAGGGGCGAGGCCATGGAGGGATTTGTAAATAAGGATAAGAAATCGAAGCGTTGCTTAATCGGGAGGCAATGTAGGTCAGCGAGCACAGAGGTGATGGGTGAGCGGGACTTGGTGCGAGTTAGGACACGGGCAGCCGAGTTTTGGATGAGCTCCAGATTACGACGGGTAGAATGTGGGAGGCCAGCCTGGAGTGTGTTGGAATAGTCAAGTCTAGAGGTAACCGAGGAATGGATGAGGGTTTCAGCAGAGGATGAGCTGAGGCAGGGGTGGAGACGGCCGATGTTACCGAGGTGGAAATAGGCGGTCTTGGTTATGCTGGGGATATGTGGTCACAGCATTCTGGGTAAGATCATCCGCCATTTTCATAGAATGAAACGGGGCAGAAGGAGGCCATTTGGCCCATCGAGCCTGTGCTGGCTCTATGGTAGAGCTATCCAGTTAGTTCCACTCCCCTGCTCTTTCCCCATAGCTCTGCAAATATTGTCCCTTCAGTATTTATCCAATTCACGTTTGAAAGTTACTATTGAATCTGCTTTCAGCACCCTATCAGGCAGTGCGTTTCAGATTGCAAAAACTCGCTGCTTATAAAATGTTCCCTCATGTCACCTCTGCTTCTTTTGCCAATCACCTGAACTCTGTGTCCTCTGGTTACTGACCCTTCTGCCACTGGAAAGTGTTTCTCCTTATTTAGTCTATTAAAACCGTTCATGATTTTGAACACTCTATCAAATCTCCTCTTAACCTTTTCTGCTCCAAGGAGAATAACTGCAGCTTCTCCAGTATCTCCACATAACTGAAGTCCCTCATCCTTCGTACCATTCTAGTAAATCTCTTCTGCACCCTCTCTAAGGTGTAGACATCCTTCTGAAAGTGTGGTGCCCAGAATTGAACACAGTGCACCAGCTGAGGCCTAACCAGTGTTTATAAAGGTTGAGCAGAACTAAACACAAATGCTGATATTTGTGTGATGGGTTTAGACGGCCGAGGTTTATCCAGTCAGTTGGATGTGAGCTGAAACATGTGCACTTGGAGCGGGGAGCCAGGGACATGCTGTGTAACCGGGCACAGACACTCTGCACAGCCCACACATCACTTGTTTCCCACTTGGCCCAAAAGGAATATATTAAATGCAATAATTAATTTGATTTGACTTTAAATAGTTTAGTTTATAAATTTAATCATGCTTCTCTAAATTTATTTCTTAATTCAGATTCACTGCCTCACTTTAGTTCTTCCTCTGAACCCCTCAACTTCATCTGTCAGTGTAATGTTGGTGAGTGGTGATTGATTGCCCTGGGAACCAACAGGAAGAGAGCTCAGAGGCCGGAGGGCCCAGGGAGCAGCGGGTTCTGCAACCAATCGCGGTGCTTGAGGGGTGGATCCTGAGTCGGCCAATCAGGTGAGTCAGTGTGAACCCGTTAAACAATTTTATCTTTTAAAAGTGAAATCGAGATTTGTTTTGTCAACCAAACAGTTTAACATTTGTCAGTATTTTGTTTCTCTGGAGTTCCTATTATGAGTTTCAGACACTTCAGTGCCAAGTGGACCAGGTGTTTAAAGGTCATTCATTTCCCTCTTTCCATGTTGCTGTTAGTTAAAGGTACAGATTGATTTCCCCCTCATTATGCATTTGTAGTAGTTAAACAAAAATCCTTCCTGTTATTAATGAATCTCATTCTGCACTGGGGGAGACGGCTGGTGGCTTCAGCCTTTAAGTGAAGAAATTCCTCATTTCTGTTTTAAATGGCCTACCTCTTATCTTGAGCCCCCTAGTTCTAGACACTGCATCCAGGGGAATCAACCTCTCAGCATCTACCCTGTCAATCCCTTTCAGAATCTGGTATGTTTCAATGAGATCACCCCTCATTCTTCTAAACTCCAGAGAGTATAGGCCCATTCTACACAATCTCACATCATAAGACATCCAGGAATCAATGTAGTGAACCGCCTCCAAAGCAAGTATATCCTTCCTTAGATAAGGAGACCAAAACTGTGCCCAGTACTCCAGGTGTGGTCTGACTAAGGCCCAGTGCAATTGTAGCAAGACTTCCTTACTCTTATACTGCAGCCCTTTGCAGTAAACAACAACATACCATTTGCCTTCCTTATTACTTGCTGTACCTGCTCACTCACTTTCTGTGTTTCTTGCACGAGAACACCCAAATCTCTCTGAACACCAACATTTAAAAGTTTCTCACCATTTAAAAGATAATTTTCTATTCTTCCTGCCAAAGTGAATAACCTCACATTTCCCTACATTATACTCAATCTGCCACCTTACTGCCCATTCACATCGTCTGCCTATATCTCTTTGCACTCTTGTGTTCTGCTCATTGCTTACTGTCCCACCGAGCTTTATGTCGTCAGCAAATATTACACTCGGTCCCTTCATCTAGGTCATTAATATAGGTTGTAAATAGCTGAGGCCCCAGCACTGACCCTTGCGGCACCCGACTAGTTGCAGCCTGCCGCAAGCCCCGCCCCTCACACTCCGATTGGTTGGTGGACCAACCGCCCACTCGGTCCTGCAGCGCCGTCCCGCTCTTCCTATTGGTGGGGAGCTGCCGTCAATCACCCGGGCAGTGTGAGCTGAGCATGTGCAGGCGGCGGTGGCAGATGCTGACGCAGGAGGTGAGCGAGCTCCAGGGAGTGGGTTAAAGAAACGCTGGGGACAACAACACCGAGTGCAGCCCCGGGCCCAGATATAAACCGGGGAACATCCTCCCCACACCGGGGGGGGATATAAACCGGGGAACATTCTCCCCACACCGGGGGGGGGATATAAACCGGGGAACATTCTCCCCACACCGGGGGGGGATATAAACCGGGGAACATTCTCCCCACACCGGGGGGGATATAAACCGGGGAACATTCTCCCCACACCGGGGGGGATATAAACCGGGGAACATTCTCCCCACACCGGGGGGGATATAAACCGGGGAACATTCTCCCCACACCGGGGGGATATAAACCGGGGAACATCCTCCCCACACCGGGGGGCCCCGGGCCCGGATATAAACCGGGGAACATCCTCCCCACACCGGGGGGGGGATATAAACCGGGGAACATTCTCCCCACACCGGGGGGGATATAAACCGGGGAACATTCTCCCCACACCGGGGGGATATAAACCGGGGAACATCCTCCCCACACCGGGGGGCCCCGGGCCCGGATATAAACCGGGGAACATTCTCCCCACACCGGGGGGAGGATATAAACCGGGGAACATCCTCCCCACACCGGGGGGGGGGGGGGGGATATAAACCGGGGAACATCCTCCCCACACCGGGGGGCCCCGGGCCCGGATATAAACCGGGGAACATTCTCCCCACACCGGGGGGCCCGGATATAAACCGGGGAACATTCTCCCCACACCGGGGGGAGGGGGGGCCCGGATATAAACCGGGGAACATCCTCCCCACACCGGGGGGCCCGGATATAAACCGGGGAACATTCTCCCCACACCGGGGGGCCCCGGGCCCGGATATAAACCGGGGAACATCCTCCCCACACCGGGGGGCCCCGGGCCTGGATATAAACCGGGGAACATTCTCCCCACACCGGGGGGCCCCGGGCCCGGATATAAACCGGGGAACATCCTCCCCACACCGGGGGGCCCCGGGCCTGGATATAAACCGGGGAACATCCTCCCCACACCGGGGGGCCCCGGGCCCGGATATAAACCGGGGAACATCCTCCCCACACTGGGGAGAGGGGGGGCCCGGATATAAACCGGGGAACATTCTCCCCACACCGGGGGGCCTCGGGCCCGGATATAAACCGGGGAACATTCTCCCCACACCGGGGGGCCCCGGGCCTGGATATAAACCGGGGAACATTCTCCCCACACCGGGGGGCCCCGGGCCTGGATATAAACCGGGGAACATCCTCCCCACACCGGGGGGCCCCGGGCCCGGATATAAACCGGGGAAGATCCTCCCCACACCGGGGGGCCCCGGGCCCGGATATAAACCGGGGAACATCCTCCCCACACTGGGGGGCCCCGGGCCCGGATATAAACCGGGGAACATCCTCCCCACACCGGGGGGCCCCGGGCCCGGATATAAACCGGGGAACGTCCTCCTCACACCAGGGGGGAGCCCCGGGCCTGGATATAAACCGAGAAACGTCCTCCCCACACCGGGGGGGGGGGGCGTGGTGCCCAGATATAAACCGGGGAACATTCTCCCCGCACCGGGGGGGGAGGGCCCGGATATAAACCGGGGAACATTCTCTACCTGCCTGCCGGGTCCCAGGTTCGCTCCAGCCTGAAGGAGCGGTCTTGTGTCAAACTCTCAGGGAGCGTCTGTAAATCAAAGAGAAATAGTAATGGACCAGGGAGCGTCTGTAAATAAAGGAGCAATGGTGACTGAGCAGGAAGAGTCTGTAAATAAAAGATAAATGGTGATGGGTCAGGGAGCGTCTGTAAATGAAGGTGAAATAATTACGAGCAGGGAGCGCCTGTAAAGAATTCTAGAATCATAGAATATTACAGCACTGAAGGGGGCCATTCGGCCCATCGAGTCTGCGCCAGCTCTTTCGGGGAGCAATCCAGTTACCCCGCTCCCCTGCTCTTTCCCCAAATCGCTGCAATATCATTCTGCTTCACTTTATCCAATTCACTTTTGAAGGCTACTATTGAATCTGTCTCCACCACCCTGTCAAGCAGTGCGTTCCAAATCCTAACCACTCCTTGTTTGAAAATGATTTTCCTCATGTAACCTCTGTTTTTGCCAATCACCAAATCTGTGCCCTCTGGTTATCAGCCATTGGAAACAGCTTCTCTCTCTTTATCCTATCTAAACTCTTCATGATTTTAAACACCTCTATCAAATCTCCTCTTGGCCTTCTCTGCTCCAAGGAGAACAATCCCAGCTTCTCTAGTCTCTCCCCATGCCAGGGATGAGGGACTTCAGTGACATCATTCCAGTAAATCTCTTCTGTACCCTCTCCAAAGCCTTTGTGTCCTTCCTAAAGTGTGCCCAGAATGGGACACACTCCTCCAGCTGGGGTCGAGCTAGTGTTTTATATCGGTTTAGCATAACTTCCCGGCTTTAGTACTCTGTGCCTCCATTTATAAAGTCCAGGATCCTTTACGCTTTATTAACAGCTTTGTTAACCTGTCCTTCCACCTTCAAAGATTTTTAAAAATCTTTAAATATTTAAAAAAATGTAGCAGAAATTATGACTGAGCACGATGCCTCAATTTAAAAATTCTCATCCTTGTTTCCAAATCCCTCCGTGGCCTCGCCCCTCCCTATTTCTGTAACCTCCTCCAGCCCTACAACCCTCCAGGATCTCTGTGCTCCCCCAATTCTGGCCTCTTGTGCATTCCCGATTTTAATCACACCACCATTGGTGGCCATGCCTTCAGCTGCCTGGGCCCTAAGCTCCAGAATTCCCTCCATAAACCTCTCCCTCCTCCTTTAAGACCCTAAGAACATAAGAAATAGGAGCAGGAGTCGGCCATTTGGCCCATCGAGCCTGCTCCGCCATTCAATAACATCATGGCTGATCTGATCATGGACTCAGCTCCACTTCCCTGCCCGCTCCCCATAACCCTTTAATCCCTTATCGCTCAAAAATCTGTCTATCTCCATCTTAAATATATAAAATGACCCAGCCTCCACAGCTCTCTGGGGCAGAGAATTACACATATTTACAACCCTCAGAGAAGAAATTTCTCCTCATCTCAGTTCTAAATGGGCGGCCTCTTATTCTAAGACTATGTCCCCCGAGTTTTAGTTTCCCCTATGAGTGGAAATATCCTCTCTGCATCCACCTTGTCCATCCCCATCATTATCTTATATGGTTCAATAAGATCATCTCTCATTCTTCTGAACTCCAATGAGTATAGGCTCAACCTATCCTCATAATCCAACCCTCTCATCTCCGGAATCAACCAAGTGAACCTTCTCTGAACAGCCTCCAATGCAAGCATATCCTTCCTCAAACACGGAGACCAAAACTGTACGCAGTGCTCTAGGTGTGGCCTCATCAACACCCTGTACAGTTGTACCAGGACTTCTCTGCTTTTATATTCTATCCCTCTTGCAATAAAGGCCAACATTCCATTGGCCTTCCTGATCACTTGCTGTATCTGCATACTAACCTTTTGTGTTTCATGCATCAGGACCCCCAGGTCCTGTTGTACTGCAGCACTTCGCATTTTTTCTCTATTTAAATAATAACTTGCTCTTTGATTTTTTTCTGCCGAAGTGCATAACCTCATACTTTCCAACATTATACTCCATCTGGCAAATTTTTGCCCACTCACTTAGCCTGTCTATATCCCTTTGCAGATTTTTTGTGTCTTCCTCACAATTTGGTTTCCCACCCATCTTTGTATCATTAGCAAACTTGGCTACATTACACTCGGTCCCTTCATCCAAGTTATTTATATATATTGTAAATAGTTGAGGACCCAGCACCGATCCCTGCGGCACCCCACTAGACACTGTTTGCCAACTGGAAAATTACCCATTTATCCCGCCTCTCTGTTTTCTGTTAGTTAGTCAATCCTCTATCCATGCTAATATATTACCCTCAACCCCATGAACTTTTATCTTGTGTGGCATCTTATCGAATGCCTTCTGGAAATCCAAATACACCACTTCCACTGGTTCCCCCTTATCCACCCTGCTCGTTACATCCTGCAGAACTCCAGCAAATTTGTCAAACATGATTTCCCTTTCATAAAACCATGCTGACTCTGCTTGATTAAATCATGCTTTTCCAAATGTCTCACTACTGCTTCCTTAATAATGGACTCCAGCATTTTCCCAACGACACATGTTAGGCTAACTGGTCTATAGTTTCATGCTTTTTGTCTGCCTTTTTTAAATAGGGGCGTTACATTGCAGTTTTCCAATCTGCTGGGACCACCCCAGAATCCAGGGAATTTTAGTAGATTACAACCAATGCATCCATTATCTCTGCAGCCATTTCTCTTAAGTCCCTAGGATGTAAGGCTTCAGGTCCAGGGGACTTGTCCGCCTTTAGTCCCATTATTTTACCTAGTACTACTTCATTAGTGATTGTATTAAGTTCCTCCATACCTATAGTCCCTTGATTATCACTATTGGGATGTTTTTAGTGTCTTCTACCGTGAAGACCGAGACAAAATATTTGTTCAATGTCTCTGCCATTTCCCTGTTCTCCATTATTAATTCCCCAGTCTCATTGGGTTGGTGAGTAGCTCTCTTTTCTCTATTTCTTTTTAAGTAGATTTTAAACTAGATAAGGCTAACTAGAGGGATGCAGTGCAGCTCAATCCCATGGAGTGAACATCCTGCGGCATGTGGGAAGTCCTGGATAGACAACCATGTGTGCAGGAGGTGTCTCCAGCTTCAACTGCTTGAGCTCCGCGTTTTGGAGCTGGAGCAGCGGGTGGAGTCAGTAAGATGCATCCGCGAGGCTGAGAGCTACGTGGACAGCACCTTTCAGGAGGTGGTCACCCCGCAGCTTAAAGGCGTGCAGGCGGAGGGGAAATGGGTGACCACCAGATGTAGTAAGAACGCGAGGCAGGTAGTGCAGGAGTCCCCCGTGAGTCCATCTCGCTTTCAAACCGATATTCACTTCTGAGTATCGGTAAAGACAATGGAGCCTCTGGGGAGAGCCAATTCCAAGGCACCACGGGCGGCTCAGCTGCACGGGGGAGGGATGAAGAACAAAAGGGCCCCAGTGATCGGGGATTCTAGAGTTAGGGGAACAGACAGGCGTTTCTGCGGCCGTAGACATGACTCCTGAATGGTTTTGTGCCTCCCTGGTGCCAGGGTCAAGGTTGTCACAGAACGGACGCAGGGCATCCTGGGGGCGGGGGGGTTGGGAGGATGGTAAGCAGTTAGAGGTCGTGGTCCATATCGGGACCAACGACATAGGTAAAATTAGGGATGAGGTCCTACAGGAAGAATTTAGGGAGTTAGAAGAAAATTAAAGGGTAGTAATCTCCAGGTTACTACCGGTGCCATGTGCTAATGAGTACAAGAATAGAAGGATAGAGAGGATGAATGTGTGGCTGGAAAATTGGTGTAGGAGGGAGGGCTTTAAATTCTTGAGGCACTGGGACCGCTTCTGGGGGAGATGGGACCTGTACAAACCGAATGGGTTGCACCTCAACAGCGCCGGGACCAATATCCTCGCGGGGAGTTTTGCTAGTGCTGTTGGGGAGTGTTTAAACTAGCTTGGCAGGGGGATGGGAACCAGAGAATAGATTCAATAGGGAAGGAAGTAAAGCAGAAATTGGATAGCAAGAATTTAGAAAGTGAATCTGTAAGACAGAGGAAACAGGGGTTAGTAAGTAGTAAGCAAGGAGGTCTTCCTGTGCTAAATGGTATATACTTTAATGCAAGGAGTATAGCGAATAAGACGGATGAGCTAAGAGCACAGGTAGACACTTGGGAGTATGACATTATAGCCATTACAAAAACATGGCTGAAAGAGGGGCAGGTTTGGCAGATTAATATTCCTGGCTACAGGATTTTTAGACAAGATAGAGAGGGGGGTAAAAAGGAGGGGGGGCGGGGTTGATTAAAGAAACTATTACAGCGGTGAGGAGGGATGATATGTTAGAGGGATCATCAAATGAGGCCATATGGGTCAAATTGAAAAATAAAAAAGGGCGATCACACTGCTGGGCATGTATTATAGACCCCCAAACAGTGGGAGGGAGATAGAGGAGCAAATATTTAGGCAAATTGCTGTGAAGTCTAAAAACTATAGGGTAGTAATAGTAAGGGATTTTAACTATCCAAATATTGATTGGAACAAATTTAGTGTGAAGGGTATAGAGGGTGCGGAATTCTTGAGATGCATTCAAGAGAATATTTTTAGTCAGTATGTCGTACATCCAACACGAGAAGGGGCGGTCTTGGATTTAGTTTTGAGGAATGAAGCTGGGCAGGTTGAAGGGGTATTAGTCGGGGAGCACTTGGGTGCCAGTGACCATAGTTCAGTCAGATTCAAGTTGGTTATGGATAAGGACAAGAATAGGCCTGGAATAAAAGTTCCGAATTGGGGAAAAGCTAATTTTGCTAAATTAAGGAATGATTTGGCCATAGTGGACTGGAAACAGCTACTTGTGGGTAAATCAGTGGGAGGTATTTGAGGAGGAGATCCGGAATGCTCAGGTCAAACATGTGCCCTTAAAGAAAAAGGCTGGGAAAAATAATTCTCGAGCCCCCTGGATGTCTAGGGACTTACAGGGGAGGATTAAGAAAAAAAGGGACGCTTATGTCATACATCAACGGCTAAAAACTATAGAATCTTTAAAGGAATATGGAAAGTTAAGAGGCAAAATTAAAAAGGAGATTAGGAATGCTAAAGGAGATTAGGAATGCTAAAAGAGAGCACGAGAAATTCTTGGCCAGTAAAATTAAGGACAACCCCAAGATGTTCTATAAATATATTAAGAGCAAGAGGATAAATAAAGAAAGGGTAGGGCCTATTAGAGACCATGAAGGTAATCTGTGTGGAGGCAGAACATGTTGGTAGGATTCTTAACGAATACTTTGCATCTGTTTTCACAAAGGAAAGAGGTAATGTAGATACTGCTGTAGAGGAGGAGTGTGATATTTTGGATGAAATAAATATAGTGAGAGAGAAAGTATTAAGGGGTTTAGCAGCTTTGAAAGTAGACAAGTCCCCAGGCCCGGATGAAATAATCCCAGGCTGTTGAGCGAAGTAAAAGAGGAAATAGCAGAGGCCTTGACCATCATTTTCCAGTTCTCTTTGGATATGAGCATGGTGCTGGAGGATTGAAGGACTGCTAATGTAGTACCCTTGTTTAAGAAGGGAGAAAGGGATAGGCCGAGTAATTACAGGCCTGTCAGCCTAACCTCAGTGGTGGGAAAATTATTGGAAAAAATCCTGAAAGACAGGATAAATCTACATTTGGATAGGCAAGGATTAATTAGGGACAGTCAGCACGGATGTGTTAAGGGAAGGTCGTGTTTGACTAACCTGATTGAATTTTTTGAAGAGGTAACCAGGAGGGTCGATGAGGGTAGTGCGTACGATGTAGTGTATATAGGCTTTAACAAGGCTTTTGATAAGGTCCCGCATTGTAGGCTGGTCATGAAGCTTAAAGCCCGTGGGATCCAGGGCAAAGTGTCAAGTTGGATCCAAAATTGGCTCGGATGTAAGAAGCAAAGGATAATGATTGATGGATGTTTTTGTGACTGGAAGGATGTTTCCAATGGGGTTCCGCAGGGCCCAGTATTGGGTCCCTTGCTTTTTGTGGTATATATCAACGATTTAGATTTAAATATAGGGAGTATGATTCAGAAGTTTGCAGATGACACTAAAATTGGCTGTGTGGTTGATAATGAAGAGGAAAGTCATGGACTGCAGGAGAATATCAATCTACTGGTCAGGTGGGCAGAGCAGTGGCAAATGGAATTTAATTCAGAGAAGTGTGAGGTGATGCACTTTGGGAGGGCTAATAAGGAAAGGGTATATCCATTAAGTGGTAGGCCACTTAATAGTGTAGATGAACAAAGGGACCTTGGAGTGCTTGTCCACAGATCCCTGAAAGTAGCAGGCCAGGTGGTTAAGAAAGCAAACTGAACACTTGCCTTTATTGGCCGAGGCATAGAATATATGAGCAGGGAGGTTATGCTTAAATTGTATAATACTTTGGTTAGGCCACAGCAGGAGTATTGTGTGCAGTTCTGGTCGCCGTATTATAGGAAGGACGTAATTGCACTAGAGCGGGTGCAGAGGAGATTGACTAGAATGCTGTCTGGAATGGAGAATCTTAGTTATGAGGACAGATTGGATAGGCTGGGTTTGTTCTCATTGGAACAGAGGAGGTTGAGAGGAGACCTCATTGAGGTGTACAAAATATTGAGGGGCCTGGACATAGTGGATAGTAAAGGTCTATTGTCATTGGTGTAGGGGTCTATTACGAGGGGGCATAGTTTTAAGGTGGTTGGTGGAAGGTTTAGAGGGGATTTGAGGGGGGGACTTCTTTACGCAGAGGGTTGTGGGGATCTGCAACTCGCTGCCTGGAAGAGTGGTGGATGCAGAAACCCTCACCACTTTCAAGAGATGATTCGATGGGCACTTGAAGTGCCGTAACCTGCAGGATTACGGACCTAGAGCTGGTAATTGGGATTAGACTGGATGACCTTTTGTTGGACGGCGCAGATACGATGGTAAGTACTGCAGGGAATCTAATGCGGCTAGGGTGATCTCCTGGACTAGTTCCGAGCGCCTGGATGGGTCGGAGAGGAATTTTCCCAGATTTCTTTCTCCCTAAATTGGCCTGGGTTTTTATTTGTTTTTTGCCTTTCCCAGGAGATCACATGGCACCAGTTGGAGTGTAGATGTTTTCAGTGTAAGGGGTGTCGCAGTTGTGTTGGGTGGTCTGGTTGGCTGGGTGCTCTTTGCCTTTCCGTCATAGTTCATAGGTTTATATGTAACCTTTAGGCTGCTGATCAAGGCTTTTTGTGGGCCAGCGCGGACACGATGGGCCGAAATGGCCTCCTTCTGTGCTGTAAATTTCTATGTTTCTATCCTCCAGTGGACCACTATTTACTTTAGCCACTCTTTTCCTTTTTAACCCTCTTTTAAAATGTATCTCTTTGACGAAGTTTTTGGTCACCTTTTCTAACATCTCGTTATGTAGCTCGGTGTCAAATTCTATCTGATAATGCTCCTGTGAAGCACCAGGGCCCATTTTACAGTGTTATTTCAAGGCTGAGATAGATAAATTTTTGGAGATTTGGGGAATCGAGGGATATGGAGATCGGGCGGGAAAGTGGAGTTGAGATCGATGATCAGCCGTGATCTTATTGAATGGTGGAGCAGGCTCGAGGGGCCGTATGGCCTATTCCTGCTCATAACTCTTATGTTCTTAAAGGCGCTATATCAATGAAAGTTGTTGTTGTCTATAAAGGAAGGAGAAATGGTGATGGGTCAGGGAGAGCACTTGATCAGGACTGGGAGATATGGCAGATGGACAGCTTATAGGGAGCGATAGAGTGAGGGAAAGAAGAGAGAGAGAGAGAGACCATGTACACAAGAAATGAATGGTAAAGTTGGGTGGGGAAGAGGAGGTGGGGAAGTGACAGCAGACAAAAGGAGGCACAATGGGAGAAAGTAGAGTAATAAAAGACATACCGAAAATAAAAAGAAAGATTTCCATTTATTTCGCACCTTTCACCACCACCAGATGCCCCAAAGCACTTTACAGCCAATTAAATTATTTTTGAAGTATAGTCACTGTGGTAGTGTAGGAAACGCAGCAACCAATTTACAATGTGATAATGACCAGATAATCTGTTTTACTGATAAGGGAAGCTATTGGCCAGGACATAGGGGATAACTCCCCTGTTCTGCTTGAAATATTGCAATGGGATCTTTTACGGCCACCTGAGGGAGCAGACGGGGCCTCGGTTTAACATCTCATCCAAAAGACAGCACCTCCGACAGTGCAGCAGTCCCTCAGTACTGCACTGGAGCATCAGCCGAGATTTTTGTGCTCATGTCTCTGGAGTGTGACTTCAATCCACAACCTTGTGATTCAGAGGTAAGGGTGTTACCCACTGAGTCACAGCTGACACAAATACTAGACGTAGTTAGAGCAGGTTAGCTCAGTTGGAGATGTTAGGTGATGCATTTATCGATGCTTAGATATTTTTTCCATTCCTCAAAATCAACAACATTTTGGAACGTTCAGGTCAAGGTTCACAGATTAACAATAAGAAATAGGAGCGGGAGTAGGCCGTTTGATCCCTGAGTTTGCTCTGCCATTCAATAAAATCATGGCTGATCTGATCTTGACCTCAACCCCACTTTCCTGCCTGCTCCCCATAACTCTTGACTCCCCGATAGTTCAAAAATCTGTCTATCTCCCCTTTAAATATATTGAATGACTCAGCCTCCACAGCTATCTGGGGTAGAGAATTCCAAAGATTCACGACCCTCTGAGAGAAGAAATTCCTCCGCATTTCCGTTTTAAATAGGCGGCCCCTTATTCTCGATTCCCCCACGAGGGGAAACATCCTCTCTGCATCTGCCCTGTCAAGCCCCCTCAGAATCTTATACGTTTCAATAAGGTCACCTCTCATTCTTCGAAACTCCAATGAGTATAGGCCCAACCTGCTCAAGCTTTCTTCATAAGAAAACCCCTTCATCTCAGGAATCAACCGAGTGAACCTTCTCTGAACTGCCTCCAATGCAAGTATATCCCTCCTTAAATAAGGAGACCAAAACTATGCGCAGTACTCCAGGTCTCACCAATACGTTTGACAAATTAAAGCAAGACTTCTCTACTTTTATACTCCATCCCCCTTGCAATAAAGGCCAATATTCCATTTGCCTTCCTGATTACTTGCTGTACCTGCATGCTAACGTTTTATGTTTCATGCACAAGGACCCCCAGATCCCTCCATACTGCAGCATTTTGTAATCCCCATTTAAATAATAATTTGCTTTTTTATTTTTCCTACCAAAGTGGATAACCTCACATTTTCCCACATTATACTCCATCTGCCAAATTTTTGCCCACTCACTTAACCTGTCTATATCCGTTTACAGATTCTTTGCGTCCTCCTCACAACTTGCTTTCCCACCTATCTTTCTATCAGCAGCATATTTGGCTGCAGTGCACTCGGTCCCTTCATCCAAGTCATTAATATAGATTGTAAATAGCACTGATCCATATGGCACCCCACTACTTTCAGTTTGCCAACCTGAAAATGACCCATTTATCCCGACTCTCTATTTTCTGTTAGTTAGCCAATCCTATATCGATGCTAATATGTTTCCCCCAACCTTGTGAGCTCTTATATTGTGCAGAATCTGGCCTTTTATCTGGCACCTTATCGAATGCCTTCTGGAAATCCAAACACACAACCTCTACTGGTTCCTCTTCATCCACCCTGCTCGTTACATAGAAACATAGAAAATAGGTGCAGGAGTAGGCTATTCAGCCCTTCTAGCCTGCACCGCCATTCAATGAGTTCATGGCTGAACATGCAACTTCAGTACCCCCTTCCTGCTTTCTCACCATACCCCTTGATCCCCCAAGTAGTAAGGACTTCATCTAACTCCCTTTTGAAAATATTTAGTGAATTGGCCTCAACTACTTTCTGTGGTAGAGAATTCCACAGGTTCACCACTCTCTGGGTGAAGAAGTTTCTCCTTATCTCGGTCCCAAATGGCCCACCCCTTATCCTTAGACTGTGACCTTTGGTTCTGGACTTCCCCAACATTGGGAACATTCTTCCTGCATCCAACCTGTCCAAACCCGTCAGAATTTTAAACGTTTCCATGAGATCCCCTCTCACTCCTCCGAACCCCAGCGAATACAAGCCCAGCCGATCCAGTCTCTCCCGACAGGTCAGTCCCACCATCCCGGGAATCGGTCCGGTGAATCCCCGCTGCACTCCCCCAACAGCAAGAATGTCCCTCCTCAAGTTAGGAGACCAAAACTGTACACAATACTCCAGGTGTGGCCTCACCAAGGCCTTGTACAACTGCAGCAACACCTCCCTGCCCCTGTACTCAAATCCCCTCACTATGAAGGCCAACATGCCATTTGCTTTCTTAACCGCCTGCTGTACCTGCATGCCAACCTTCAATGACTGATGTACCATGACACCCAGGTCTCGTTGCACCTTCCCTTTTCCTAATCTGTCACCATTCAGATAATAGTCTGTCTCTCTGTTTTTACCACCAAAGTGGATAACCTCACATTTATCCACATTATACTTCATCTGCCACGCATTTGCCCACTCACCTAACCTATCCAAGTCACTCTGCACTCTCATAGCATCCTCCTCGCAGCTCACACTGCCACCCAACTTAGTGTCATCCGCAAATTTGGAGATACTACATTTAATCCCCTCGTCTAAATCATTAATGTACAATGTAAACAACTGGGGCCCCAGCACAGAACCCTGCGGTACCCCACTAGTCACTGCCTGCCATTCCGAAAAGTACCCATTTACTCCTACTCTTTGCTTCCTGTCTGACAACCAGTTCTCAATCCACGTCAGCACACTACCCCCAATCCCATGTGCTTTAACTTTGCACATTAATCTCCTGTGTGGGACCTTGTCGAAAGCCTTCTGAAAGTCCAAATATACCACATCAACTGGTTCTCCCTTGTCCACTCTGCTGGAAACATCCTCAAAAAATTCCAGAAGATTTGTCAAGCATGATCTCCCTTTCACAAATCCATGCTGACTTGGACCTATCATGTCACCATTTTCCAAATGCGCTGCTATGACATCCTTAATAATTGATTCCATCATTTTACCCACTACTGAGATCAGGCTGACCGGTCTATAATTCCCTGCTTTCTCTCTCCCTCCTTTTTTAAAAAGTGGGGTTACATTGGCTACCCTCCACTCGATAGGAACTGATCCAGAGTCAATGGAATGTTGGAAAATGACTGTCAATGCATCCGCTATTTCCAAGGCCACCTCCTTAAGTACTCTGGGATGCTGTCCATCAGGCCCTGGGGATTTATCGGCCTTCAATCCCATCAATTTCCCCAACACAATTTCCCGACTAATAAAGATTTCCCTCAGTTCCTCCTCCTTACTAGACCCTCTGACCACTTTTATATCCGGAAGGTTGTTTGTGTCCTCCTTAGTGAATACTGAACCAAAGTACTTGTTCAATTGGTCTGCCATTTCTTTGTTCCCCGTTATGACTTCCCCTGATTCTGACTGCAGGGGACCTACATTTGTCTTTACTAACCTTTTTCTCTTTACATACCTATAGAAACTTTTGCAATCCGCCTTAATGTTCCCTGCAAGCTTCTTCTCGTACTCCATTTTCCCTGCCCTAATCAAACCCTTTGTCCTCCTCTGCTGAGTTCTAAATTTCTCCCAGTCCCCAGGTTCGCTGCTATTTCTGGCCAATTTGTATGCCATTTCCTTGGCTTTAATACTATCCCTGATTTCCCTAGATAGCCACGGTTGAGCCACCTTCCCTTTTTTATTTTTACGCCAGACAGAAATGTACAATTGTTGTAATTCATCCATGCGGTCTCTAAATGTCTGCCATTGCCCATCCACAGTCAACCCCTTAAGTATCATTAGCCAATCTATCTTAGCCAATTCATGCCTCATACCTTCAAAGTTACCCTTCTTTAAGTTCTGGACCATGGTCTCTGAATTAACTGTTTCATTCTCCATCCTAATGCAGAATTCCACCATATTATGGTCACTCTTCCCCAAGGGGCCTCGCACAATGAGATTGCTAATTAATCCTCTCTCATTACACAACACCCAGTCTAAGATGGCCTCCCCCTTAGTTGGTTCCTCGACATATTGGTCTAGAAAACCATCCCTTATGCACTCCAGGAAATCCTCCTCCATCGTATTGCTTCCAGTTTGGCTGGCCCAATCTATGTGCATATTAAAGTCACCCATTATAACTGCTGCACCTTTATTGCATGCACTCCTAATTTCCTGTTTGATGCCCTCCCCAACATCACTACTACTGTTTGGAGGTCTGTACACAGCTCCCACTAATGATTTTTGCCCTTTAGTGTTCTGCAGCTCTACCCATATAGATTCCACATCATCCAAGCTAATGTCTTTCCTAACTATTGCATTAATCTCCTCTTTAACCAGCAATGCTACCCCACCTCCTTTTCCTTTTATTCTATCCTTCCTGAATGTTGAATACCCCTGGATGTTGAGTTCCCAGCCCTGATCATCCTGGAGCCACGTCTCCGTAATCCCAATCACATCATATTTGTTAACATCTATTTGCACAGTTAATTCATCCACCTTATTGCGGATACTCCTTGCATTAAGACACAAAGCCTTCAGGCTTGCTTTTTTAACACCCTTTGTCCTTTTAGAATTTTGCTGTACAGTGGCCCTTTTTGTTCTTTGCCTTGGGTTTCTCTGCCCTCCACTTTTCCTCATCTCCTTTCTGTCTTTTGCTTTTGCCTCATTTTTGTCTCCCTCTGTCTCCCTGCATAGGTTCCCATCCCCCTGCAATATTAGTTTAACTCCTCCCCAACAGCACTAGCAAACACTCCCCCTAGGACATTGGTTCCGGTCCTGCCCAGGTGCAGACCGTCCGGTTTGTACTGGTCCCACCTCCCCCAGAACCGGTTCCAATGCCCCAAGAATTTGAATCCCTCCCTGCTGCACCACTGCTCAAGCCATGTATTCATCTGCGCTATCCTGCGATTCCTACTCTGACTAGCACGTGGCACTGGTAGCAATCCCGAGATTACTACTTTTGAGGTCCTACTTTTTAATTTAGCTCCTAGCTCCTTAAATTCTTTTCGTAGGACCTCATCCCTTTTTTTACCTATGTCGTTGGTACCAATGTGCACCACGACAACTGGCTGTTCTCCCTCCCATTTCAGAATGTCCTGCACCCGCTCCGAGACATCCTTGACCCTTGCACCAGGGAGGCAACATACCATCCTGGAGTCTCGGTTGCGTCCGCAGAAACGCCTATCTATTCCCCTTACCATCGAATCCCCTATCACTATCGTGCTCCCAATCTTTTTCCTGCCCTCCTGTGCAGCAGAGCCAGCCACAGTGTCATGAACTTGGCTGCTGCTGCCCTCCCCTGATGAGTCATCCTCCCCAACAGTACCCAAAGCAGTGTATCTGTTTTGCAGGGGGATGACCACAGGGGACCCCTGCACTATCTTTCTTGCACTGCTCTTCCTGCTGGTCTTCCATTCCCTATCTGGCTGTGGACCCTTCTCCTGCGGTAAGACCAACTCACTACACGTGATACTCACGTCATTCTCAGCATCATGGATGCTGCAGAGTGAATCCACCCTCGGCTCCAATTCCGCAACGCGGACCGTCAAGAGCTCGAGGCGGATACACTTCCCACACACGTAGCGCCCAGGGACACCGGAAGTGTCCCCGAGTTCCCACATGGTACAGGAGGAGCATATCACATGGCCGAGCTCTCCTGCCATGTCTTAACCTTAGATACCCTTAAATTGGTAATAACAATGTTACAGTTCACTTACTGATATAAAAAAGAAAAGAAAAGCTACTCGCCAATCACCAGCCAATCACTTACCTCATTGGCTGTGACGTCACTTTTTGATTACTTATTACTTTCATCCTCAAAGAACTCGGGCAAATTTGTCAAACGTGATTTCCCTTTCCTAAAACCATGCTATCTCTGCTTGATTGTGTTATGATTTTCTAAATGTCCTGCTACTATTTCCTTAATAATGGACTCCAGCATTTTCACAATGATAGATGTTAGGCTAACTGGTCTATAGTTTCCTGCTTTCTATCTCTCTCCCTTGTTGAATAGGGGCGTTGCGTTTCAGGTTTTCCAATCCACTGGGACCTTGCCAGAATCCAGAGAATTTTGGTAGATTACAACCAATCCATCCATAGAAATATAGAAAATAGGTGCAGGAGTAAGCCATTCGGCTGTTCGAGCCTGCACCACCATTCAATAAGATCATGGCTGATCATTCCCTCTGTACCCCTTTCCTGCTTTCTCTCCATACCTCTTGATCCCGTTAGCCGTAAGGACCATATCTAACTCCCTCTTGAATCTATCCAATGAACTGGCATCAACAACGCTCTGCGGCAGGGAATTCCACAGGTTAACAACTCTCTGAGTGAAGAAGGTTCTCCTCATCTCAGTCCTAAATGGCCTACCCCTTATCCTAAGACTATGTTCCCGATTCTGGACTTCCCCAACATCGGGAACATTCTTCCCACATCTAACCTGTCCAGTCCCGTCAAATCTTATACATTTCTATGAGATCCCCTCTCATCCTTCTAAACTTCAGTGAATAAAGGCCAAGTTGATCCAGTCTCTCCTCATATGACAGTCCAGCCATCCCTGGAATCAGTCTGGTGAACTTTCGCTGCACTCCCTCAGTAGCAAGAACGTCCTTCCTCAGATTAGGAGACCAAAACTGAACACAATATTCCAGGTGTGGCCTCACTAAGGCTCTGTACAACTGCAGTAAGACCTCCCTGCTCCTATACTCAAATCCCCTAGCTATGAAGACCAACATACCATTTGCCTTCTTCACCGCTTGCTGAACCTGCATGCCCACTTTCAGTGACTGATGAACCATGACACCCAGGTCTCGTTGCACCTCCCCTTTTCCTAATCTGCCGCCATCCAGATAATATTCTGCCTTTGTGTTTTTGCCCCCAAAATGGATAACCTCACATTTATCCATATTATACTTCATCTGCCATGCATTGGCCCACTCACCTACACTGTCCAAGTCACCCTGCAGCCTCTTGGCGTCCTCCTCACAGCTCACACCGCCACCCAGTTTAGTGTCATCTGCAAACTTGGAGATATTACACTCAATTCCTTCATCTAAATCCTTAAAAGTATATTGTAAAGAGCTGGGGTCCCAGCACTGAGCCCTGCGGCACTCCACTAGTCACTGCCCGCCATTCTGAAAATGACCTGTTTATCCCGACTCTCTGCTTCCTGCCTGCCAACCAGTTCTCTATCCACGTCAGTACATTACCCCCAATACCATGTGCTTTGATTTTGCACACCAATCTCTTGTGCGGGACCTTATCGAAAGCCTTTTGAAAGTCCAAATACACCACATCCACTGGTTCTCCCTTGTCCACTCTGCTAATTACATCCTCAAAAAATTCCAGAAGATTCGTCAAGCATGATTTCCCTTTTTCATAAATCCATGCTGACTTGGACTGATCCTGTCACTGCTTTCCAAATGTGCTGCTATTTTATCCTTAACAATTGATTCCAACATTTGCCCCACTACTGATGTCAGGCTAACCGGTCTATAATTACCCGTTTTCTCTCTCCCTCCTTTTTTTTTAAAGTGGTGTTACATTAGCTACCCTCCAGTCCATAGGAACTGATCCAGAGTCGATAGACTGTTGGAAAATGATCACCATTGCATCCATTATTTCTAGGACCACTTCCTTAAGTACTCTGGAATGAAAACTATCAAGCCTCGGAGATTTATCGACCTTCAATCCCATCAATTTCCCGAACACAATTTTCCGCCTAATAAGGATATCCTTCAGTTCCTCCTCCTCACTAGACCCTCGGTCCCCTAGTATTTCCGGAAGGGTATTTGTGTCTTCCTTCGTGAAGACAGAACCAAAGTATTGATTCAGTTGGTCTGCCATTTCTTTGTTCCCCATTATAAATTCACCTGAATCTGACTGCAAGGGACCTACATTTGTCTTCACTAATCTTTTTCTCTTCACATATTTAAAGAAGCTTTTGCAGTCAGTTTTTATGTGCCCTGCAAGCTTCCTCTCGTACTCTATTTTCCCCCTCTTAATTAAACCCTTAGTCTTCCTCTGTTGAATTCTAAATTTCTCCTAGTCCTCAGGTTTGTTGCTTTTTCTGGCCAATTTATATGCCTCTTCCTTGGCTTTAACACCATCCTTAATTTCCCTTGTTAGCCACGGTTGAGCCACCTTCCCCGTTTTATTTTTACTCCAGACAGGGATATACAATTGCTGAAGTTCATCCATGTGATCTTTAAATGTTTGCCACTGCTTATCCACCGTCAACCCTTTAAGTATCCACTTTCTCTGGAGCCACTTCTTTTAAGACCCTAGGATGCAGACTATCAGGTCCAGGGGACTTGTTCACCTTTAGTCCCAATAGTTTGTCTAGTACTTTTTCTCGAGTGATAGTGATTGTTTTACGTTCCTCGCTCCCTGTGATCCCTTGATTATCTATTATTATTGGGATGCTTTCAGTGTCTTCCAACGTGAAGACCAATAAAAAAATATTTGTTCAAAATCTCTGCCATTTCCCTGTTTCCTATTATTAATTCACTCGTCTCATCCTCTAAGGGACCAACGTTTACTTCAGCTATCTCTTCCTTTTTACATACGTGTAGAAGCTCTCGCTGACTATTTATATTTCTTGCTAGTTTACTCATAATCTATCTTCTCCCTCTTTATTATTTTTATTAAGTCAATTCTTAAAACCACACAGCAGCAGGAAAGAATGTTCCATAGAAACTAGATGTGTCTGTTCTGAATTTCTGCCCTGTACTTACAGTGATGACTTTTGTAAACTCCTTTTACAGGGTGTTAGAAGGGGAGGATTTGCAGGAGGGAAACTCAAACCAAACATCACATCAAGATCTGACAGAGTCACTCGATTCATCGGACCTGAATATCATCGGCCTTTGAATGTGGAAGGAGAAATGTTTGTCTGTTCTGTCTGTGGGAAAAGATTTCAAACATCAGTGTGACTGGAAAAGCACCGAGACACACACACCCGAGTGAGAGTGTTCCAGTGCACTGCCTGTGGAAAGAGCTTTAACCAGTTACACAGCCTGAAAAACATCGCACCATTCACAGCGGGGAGAAACCGTACACGTGTTGTGTGTGTGGACCAGGCTTCAACTGATCGTTCAACCTGGAGAGACATAAGGACACCCGCACCACGGAGAAACTGTGGGAATGTGGGGACTGTGGAAAGGGATTCAATTACCCGTCCCTGCTGGAAGTTCATCGGCGCAACCACACTGGGGAGAGACCGTTCACCTGCTCTAAGTGTGAGAAAAGATTCACTTAGTCATCCCACCTGGTGACACACTCGCGAGTTCACCTGCTGTGTGTGTGGTGTCGAAATTTCGACTCTCAATATAAGACTCCAGCACAATCAGCTCCGGTAGATGTTCCTTTAATAAGTTCTACTTGCAGCAAGGGAGAGTCTCACTCAGTCAAAGGCTAAGCGGAGACTCCCAATATGGTACAGATTCACAATATATTTATACAGTAGAACAAACAAGTTATGGTTCCATCCTGTGTATTGGTGCTGCCTTTGCAGTCAGCGAAAACAGATAAAGAGTTCTCTAATCAGTTAATGATTACCACATCCTTGTCTGAGTCTTTTACATATTTTCAAATGTCTCCTTTGTCTGTTTTTGATGGGCTAGTCAGCAGTAACTCGATTAGGGTGTGATAATGTGCTATCACTGGGTTTGCGTTGTTTTAGGATTGTCCAGTTTCCTGGCCATCTATTTGGGCCCATGATTTCCATAGTGGTTGATTGGGTAATTGGCTTCTTGCATATTATAGATGAGTTCTGCAGAAGAGATAATGGCTGATCATTTGATTATCTCTTACGGGGTGAATTGGTGCTGCATCTTTACAACCTTTATCTTGCCCTTCTAAGGTTTGGCATAGCGACAGACAGGGGAGCACAATGGGTGGTACTTATCTCAGCAGGACAGTCTTTCTGTTGTCTGGTGGTTATTAATCAGCTATCAGTAGTTTCAGTCAGGGTTAGCGTGTTGATGCAAACAGACTGTCTGCTGCAGAAGCTTCTGGCAAGATCGGGACTCCATTTTGTTTTATTGCAAAAGGGTACAAAAATCAGTGTATGCAACTTTAAAAGTACATTTCCACATTCCTCCCTTTTGTCCTTCACAAGGACAACTTAATCCATTCTAATCTTGCATAGTCTTTCTATTTCCATTTCCACACAAGAACCTTCAGTAGTTGTTGCTACCATAACTCTAGCGGTGGTCCTGGTTGGTAACTCTGTTTTTCCCAACCTGGCACAGCAACACTTACCTAAGACAAACTAAAGATATAGGGCGAAGATTATCAGCAAGAATATGATCAAACCCTGTACCAAAGATCTCCCTAAGGATCCCAACCATCCCGATGCCCAATCCCACAGGGTGGTACCGCCCTGGTCAATAGTTGTTTGTATTCTATTACCCTCCTCCTAATATATTCAGTTAAACTGCCGATCTCTTCTGACTTATCCGGGATATGCGTACAGCATTCTTCACCAATTAACGCGCATGTCCCTCCTTCTTTGGCTCGGAGATAATCTAAGGCCATATGATTTTGGAGAGCCACTATTCGAATGGCTACCATTTCGTCATTTGCCCCTTCGATGGCTTGTGAAGTTGTGTTGGCTACTGATTCTACTAAATTGGCCAGTTCCCGTAACTGCCATTGGTTCGATGCTATTCCATAGGGTGGTATCATTACCTTGAATATTCCATTTAACCACGTCAAATCCCGTTTAAGTCTATGACTTCCATAGGCATCCCTTAGAGTCTTTGTTGTCCTAATAAAGGGTATCACATATCCTAAGTAACAGGACCCTGTCCAGTTGGCTGGTAACCATGGGTAGGCTTTATGGCCACAAATAAAGTAAGTGCATTATAGGACGTCAGTCTTTGGTCCTTCCGTGCCATTCCATACTCGAGTGGTCTCACCGTGCCACCTTTCACCTGGGGCTTTATAATGGACCAAAGTCCAGCCAACGGTTGCTATCTTTCTCCTATCAGTGAGATTTGCTGTGGCTTGCCATTTAGTCATTTGGGAACACTTGCTGCGTCCCATTTCTGGTCCTTTAGTCTCATTACTCACTAGGCATATTATACCTTCAGGATTTCCTATTCCGGGAGTAATACTTAGGAAGGGTGGCGGACGGTTATTATTATAATTTGGCTGGTACCATCCCTGGAAGGTTGTAAGATTATACCCCATTACCTCCATTCTGTTAGATCCTTCGTTTCTGACACCTTGGTTAGGTTTGTCCTATTTTGCACTATTAACCATTCTACCATTTCTGATTCGTTAAAGGGGACGGATCTGAGGTGAATACCCCCTTCGGAGTGGACAGGTACATGGGAACATATCCAACAACTAGACAAGTTTCTTTCTTGAGCATACTTATGACTCAGCGCCATAAATACGTTTACCTGCAGTTCCCTTTGTTCGCGTTTCTGTACCCCTGGTACTATCAATAACGCAAAGCACAACCCTGTTAAACATAACACTATCAGTCCCCATAGTCCGTACAGTTCCTTATTCGGTCTTCCTTTTTCTGTTCCTCTGGTTCCTTCTTCTCTTCCTCCTGGTCGGGTGCCCTTTTGCAATGGGACGTATGGATCCATGTTGGTCTTCCTTTACCTTGATTGCAGTATTAGTCTCCAGCAAGACCTGGTATGGTCCTTCAAATCTTGGTTGTAGACTGCTTTTTCTTTTAAAGATTTTGATGTAAACGAATTCCCTGGGCTCCAGGTTATGACACTTCCCTTCCGCTGGCTTGACTTGAGCTTCTTTTAACTGTGAATGAAAGCTGGAAATACATTTGGTTAGTGCAATACAATAATTCAGCATACTTTCCTCCATTTTGTGGATGTCCATTTGTTTTGCAGTAAATGGTGCTGTAAAAGGTAGTCATTGGGGACGTCCCATAACTATCTCATGCGGTGACAGGCCTGTTGTTCTGTTGGTTGCAGATCGCATTACCATCAAGGCTTAAGGGCAGCAGTTCTATCCATTTCAGTCCAGTGTCAATACATAATTTTGCCAGCTTATTTTTAAGCATTCCATTATATCTTTCAACAAGTCCAGCTGATTGTGGATGATAACTGCAATGAAAACGTTGGTTAATCTGTAAAGCTTTACACATTTCTTTTATAACATTTCCCGTGAAATGTGACCCATTATCACTAGAAAGCTTAGCAGGGATTCCGAAGCGCGGTACGATTTCTTTCAACAAACATTTAGCAACAGTAGTGGCATCGGCCTTTTTACATGGAAAGGCTTCAATCCATCTAGAGAACACATCTACAATAACTAATACATACTTAAATCCCATACACATAGGTAATTCAATAAAATCCATTTGTAAATGTACAAAAGGCCCCACTGGATTTGGGTGAGAGGCAGATTCTACTTTTTCCGTCTTACCCGGATTCATTGTCTGACAGGTAACACAATTTTCACAGATTCGTTTTGCAATTGCCGAAATACCTGGTGCATACCAAGTTGCCAAAATATAATCTGCCACACCCCCCTTTGCCCGTATGCGTGAATGTATGAACACATCGGGCAATCCATGGAAGTAAGGATTTGGTCGCCACCACGCGGCCGTCATAATAAATCCATATTTCTTCGGGATTTTTATAAATAGAAACATAGAAAATAGGTGTAGGAGTAAGCCATTCGGCCCTTCGAGCCTGCACCACCATTCAATAAGATCATGGCTGATCATTCCTTCAGTGCCCCTTTCCTGCTTTCTCTCCATACCCCTTGATCCCTTTAGCCATAAGGGCCATATCTAACTCCCTCTTGAATATATCCAATGAACTGGCATCAACAACTCTCTGCGGCAGGGAATTCCACAGGTCAACAACTCTGAGAGAAGAAGTTTCTCCTCATCTCAGTCCTAAATGGCCTGCCTCTTATCCTAAGACTGTGTCCCCTGGTTCTGGACTTCCCCAACATCGGGAACATTCTTCCCGCATCTAGCCTGTCCAGTCCCGTCAGAACCTTATATGTTTCTATGAGATCCCCTCTCATCCTTCTAAACTCCAGTGTGTAAAGGCCCAGTTGATCCAGTCTCTCTTCATATGTCAGTCCAGCCATCCCTGGAATCAGTCTGGTGAACCTTTGCTGCACTCCCTCAACAGCAAGAACATCCTTCCTCAGATTAGGAGACCAAAACTGAACACAATATTCCAGGTGGGGTCTCACCAAGGCCCTGTACAACTGCAGTAAGATTTCCCTGCTCCTATACTCAAATCCCCTAGCTATGAAGGCCAACATACCATTTGCCGCCTTCACCGCCTGCTGTACCTGTATGCCAGCTTTCAATGACTGATGA
The DNA here is from genome assembly GCF_044704955.1 of Pristiophorus japonicus. Classification (NCBI taxonomy): domain Eukaryota; kingdom Metazoa; phylum Chordata; class Chondrichthyes; family Pristiophoridae; genus Pristiophorus; species Pristiophorus japonicus. The sequence goes on along the minus strand of NW_027251590.1, from coordinate 1,116,473 downwards.
ACCATGACACCCAGGTCCCACTGCACCTCCCCTTTTCCTAATTTGCCGCCATTCAGATAATATTCTGCCCTCATGTTTTTGCCCCCAAAGTGGATAACCTCACATTTATCCACATTATACTGCATCTGCCATTTTTTTGCCCATTCACCTAACCTGTCCAAATCATCCTGCAGCCTCTTGGCGTCCTCCTCACAGCTCACACCAGTTTAGTGTCATCCGCAAACTTGGAGATTTCACACTCAATTCCGTCATTTAAATCATTAATATATATTGCAAAGAGCTGGGGTCCAAGCACTGAGCCCCGCGGCACTCCACTAGTCACTGCCTCCCATTCCAGGTCATACTGGCCTGTGACTGAAAGACCAGCACATCATTAATAGTGGGTGGCGGATCTGAGCAATTATTTTTCCTTAGTGGAAACAATGATGCCTGCATCCCCCCCTTTTGACGGAGCTGCTGACTTAGCTGCATTATCAGCTCTGGCGTTCCCAAGTGCTACCTCATTCAACTGGCCTGTATGTGCTTGGCATTTGATAATGGCAAGTTTTAAGGGGCATTGAATGGCTCGCAGAAGATTTTCTACTTGTTCTACATTCTGGATGGAGGTTCCTGAAGAAGTCAGGTACCCGCGAATTTTCCAAGTTTGTCCATAGTCGTGCGTTACTCCAAAAGCATACCTGGAGTCAGTGCAGATATTAACTGTTTGTCCTTCAGCCAGACTACAGGTTCGAGTTAACGCAAACAATTCGGCTTGTTGGGCTGAAAAGGAGTCTGGAAGAGAGGCTGTTTCGACAACATTAAACTGGGTTACAATTGAATAAGCCGCTTTAGGTTGGCCCCTATCATTTCGTAAGGCTGATCCGTCAACATAGTACACTAGATCAGGGTTACACATTGGTACATCTGTTAAATTGATACGTGGTTTAGTCACTAATTCGGTTACCATTTCACATGAATGGGGTTTACCGTCTTCCGTGGGGAGTAGAGTGGATGGATTTAAGGTAGTACATCTTTTGATAAAGTTCGGATTTGATAACAGTTCAACTTCATATTTAGTGGTTCTTGCAGAAGTTCGGTGTTGAGTGGCGCATTTAGTAAGTAAAATCTCGATAGAGTGTGGGATATACAAAATAGTTTGATGATTTAGAGTTATTGTCTGAGCCTGTTGTACAGCATAATAAGCTGCTGCCAATGAAGGAAGACATCCTGGTAGTCCGCGTGCCACTGGGTCTAGTTGGGTACTGAAATACGCTATCGGTCGCTGCCTGTCCCCATGTAACTGAGTCAAAACCAATTGTGCAAAACCCACTTGTGATGAACAAATAAGTTAAATGGCTTAGTGTAATTTGATAATCCCAAGGCTGGTGCTGAGGTGAGGGACTGTTTAAGATTCTGGAAAGCATTCCGGGATACTTCATTCCAAATCAACTTTTCTGGTAGTGAGGGCATGAATATGTCTAACAATGGTCTTAAGATCTCGGAATAATTCATAATCCATTGCCTGCAATATCCTGACATGCCGAGGAAATGTTTCATTTCTCTCTTGGTTATTGGTAGTGGAGCAGAGCAGATTGCTTTTACTCTTTTGTGTCAATTGTCTCGTGTCTCTGACCAATTCGTGCCCGAGATAACAAACTCTTTCTGAGACAAATTGTAACTTCGCCTTTGACACTTTGTGTCGTTTCGAGGCCAAGGCTTCTAATAACACAAGAGAATCTGTTTCGCAGGCTAATTTGGAGGGTGAGGCGAGCAGTAAGTCATCAACATACTGTACAAGTGTAGAACCTGCTGGTAAAATTACATCTTCCAGATCCTTCTTTAAGCATTGTGAAAATATTGTCGGACTTTTGGTAAATCCCTGTGGGAGTCTTGTCCACGTATGTTGGTGTCCTTTATATGTGAAGGCAAACAGGAATTGGGACTCTGGGTGAATGGGTATTGAGAAAAATGCTGAACATAGATCAATCACTGTGTAATACGTTGAGTTTGCTGGAATACTGGTAAGTATAGTCGCAGGATTGGGCACCACCGGATAAGTTGGGAATACAGATTCATTCATAGCTCGTAGGTCTTGGACAAGCCTCCAATTGTCACTATTGGGCTTCTGAACCGGAAAAATCGGTGTGTTACACAGACTTCTAGTTGGAACTATTATTCCCTGTGCCAGCTGACATGTAATAACTGGCTCGATACCTTCTGCGGCAGGAGACAAGGGGTATTGGGATTTCTTAGGAAGTGGTACAGTCGAATTAATCGCTACCTTATATGGTTGTGCGGTAAGCATCTTTCCTACTTCATCAGAGTGTGTAGACCATTGTTGCTCTGGGACCTTAGCAAGAAGTTCTGCTGTTCCTTGTTGCAATGGAAAGCTAGTAACCGAAAGTATCTTTTCTTCTAAGATAGCATCGCAATATATTTTCCTATTCAACTTGACAGAATAGCTCCCCTCCCTTTCATGTTGCCCCAAAGTTCCATTAAGTGTGTGCCATTTCTCTTGTACTGGAGATCCTTGCATTCTCTGAACCATTCATCCTAAATCCTGGGGTTTATGTGTGTCTGCAACCGCAAGGGTGCAGTATAGAATGCTACCTTTAACCTTAAACAAGGTCTGATTGTGGGAGGATAATTCAACCCCTGCCGCTATTCCTTCAGGTCCGATAAAAATTTGTTCAATCATCAATCGATGTTTCTCGTGCAGGAATGGTTGATAAAAGATTTGTGCTGTAGCGTCTGATCCAGTTTTGTCATAATACGCTGTACAGTGTAACGTTTCGTGCCAATTTTCCAAGTTTTGAGATTTGAGGCAGTCTGTGATTAACCTTGACCAATATGAACCAACCAAATAGGATAGGGTTTTGCTTAGTGTAGGGTTCAAACTTTTCCAGCCATACAGTATGGGTGTTGTGGGTTTAAGTAGTGGGTATGGGAACTCGAACTTCCATACTGGTTGGAGAACAGAGGATCGTGGCATTCATTTTGCATAATAGGTCACGTCTGCACAGATTTACTGGAACTTCATTAGAAAGTAGGAATGAATGACTATCTTCATAATCTTCTAATTGTACATTGATAGGGTCGGAGAAAAACATTTGATGAGCATGTCCAGATAGTCCAGTCACTGAGGTTTGATTAGTGGAAGTGGGAATTCCCTTTGTATCTTCCCTCGAAAGGACCGAATAGATGGCACCAGTATCCACTAGGAATGGAATATCCTTTCCTTGTAATTGTATTTTTACTTCAGGTTCTCCTATGGCATTTAACGAAACGACAGGTAGCTGTTTACTTGTAGCACTTGGATCTGGGATTGGGCGTCATTGGTCATTATACGGATAATTTGATCGTTGGCCGAATTGATTTTGATTCTTTGGTCCAAATGGATTTTGAACAGAGAAATTAGTCTGAGGTCTAGCATGTACCTGGACTTGGGCTGCATATACGGGTTGGGTTATCGAGGTGGAGAATGTGGTCTATTACCAGCCTGTTGAGTCCAATCATAACTTGGTTGTTGCTGGTTTGACGGGCAATTTCTAGCCCAGTGTCCAGTCTGACCACAATTGTAGCAGGTGCGATATTGTCCTTGCCCTACACCTCCTCTCCCTCTTCCCCTAAAATTTCTTCCTCTGCCTCGTCCTCTTCCTCTACCCTGTGGAGGGCAGTGGGAAGGTGTCGCTGGGGCGGGTGTTGTTGGAGCTGCTTGTTCCATAAACACGGTGACCTTGCTTTTAGATTCTCTATTTCGATCTTGTATGTCTTTTAACATAGATACAACCTTGGACAGCGTTTCCTGTCGCCATTCGAGACAAACTAATTTAAAGGGATCTCTAAGTTCGGGTCATAGTCCGTTTACAACGGCGCTAATCATGGGAGATTCTAATTCTATTTTCATGCCTGAACATTGGTTCATAATTTCTTAAAACTTCCCACATACAGGACAACACTGCTGTCAATTGAACGCTGTCTGAAAAAGTGGGTGGAGCCAAAACAAACAGACAGCTCCACCACTTTCTCAAACAGGCTTTCAGACACATGAAAAATTCATTAATTTCCACCTCAAATATTCCGCAGTCAAAAATCACACACACACTTTCAAAGACAGACATTCACAAAAGTCTTTCTTCATTCAACAAAGTTTATTGTTTGGCCGGCTCTATTTTTGGATCCATACTTCACTTAAGATATTCACTATCAGGTTTTTTTTTTCCTTTTCTTACATATTGATTTACTTCCTCTGTTAATTTTACGTGGGCTCGAAGAATCGGAACCCAGGCCTTTTCTATTACTTTTTACCTCTTCTACCTGGGTCTCTGTCTATAAGACACTCCTCTAGACATGTTATTCTTTCTAAATTAAATGAACCATCTGGTGGAAATGGCCTGTTTTCACCCTTAGTCCACTTTACCTATTTTTTTTAGGTGGTCAATTGAAGACTGACCACAATTCTGGCGCATAACATCGGCTGGTGTGCCCTTTTGTGGTGGTTTACTTGCTCCGGCACCCATTCTGGATGATTCAAATTTTCCACAGTTCCTGATCTCACAATCCTTTCGGTTAACGAGTCCTCTACGCCCACTTCTCCTGGCCGTTACGTGGCCTGAAAAGGCTCTTAATTCGGGCTCAGTCTGGGTGTGTGAGATATGTTGACACGAACCAACCGTAGTTGATCAATCAGTTACTGTTTCTTTTCTCAATCAATCCTTGTTTTTCCGAATCACAATTTTCCCGAGTGACTCTTCCCGTTTCTCTAATTGCAATGTCGCACAAAGGTATTGAACACAACAGTATAACAAGGACAACTAGGACAAACAATATTCATGCAGGTATACAAATCATAACCTTAAACTTTATCTAAACAAATAGTCAATTCTCAGTCTACGTTGTACGCCACTACAGACCGAGGCCTTAACTTATCTGAATAAAATTCCCTTTATGGTCCTATCACACAAGGACCCCGTCCCTTCTAAGGCAGTCCTATCACACAAGAAACTTTCCTTTAGGGACTTGTATTATCCTATCAAACAAGGATAATCTTAATAAAATTCCCTTTATGGTCCTATCACACAAGGATAATCGATCGCTAGTGCTCTTTTTACCTTTTACTAATGAAAATCTCCCTGGGCTGTTTCAAGATCGGATATTTTCAGGATCAGATCCCTTCTGCCTACAAGCTGAGAAGGAAATTATTACAAAAATAACTTTAGCTCCTAAATTCCGAGTCTCGTAGATCGCAGTACCTCCACTGTGGACAACAGATTACATATGTGGTTCAACAGTAAAGAGACCCCTTGTGAGCAAAAGGCTCACCTTATTCTGGCCAGTTAAGCCCTTCACTGAAGAGGCATGATGCCGGCACCTGTTCACTCACAGAGTAGAGAGTAAGCGATCTCGGTGGAACCTCCAAGAAGTAACTGTCGAAATCTCGACTCTCATATATAAAACTCTGACACAATCAGCTCCGGTAGATGTTCCTTTAATAAGTTTTACTTGCAGCAAGGGAGAGTCTCACTCAGTCAAAGGCTAGGCAGAGACTCCCAATATGGTACAGATTCACAATATATTTATACAGTAGAACAAACAAGTTATGTTTCTATCCTGTGTATTGGTTCTGCCTTTGCAGTCAGCGAAAACAGATAAAGAGTTACCACATCCTTTTCTGAATCTTTTACATATTTTCAAATGTCTCCTTTGTCAGTGTTTTTGGTGGGCTAGTCAGCAGTAACTCGATGAGGGTGTGATAATGTGATATCACTGGTTTTGCATTGTTTTAGGATTGTCCAGTTTCCTGGCCATCTATTTGGGCCCATGATTTCCATAGTGGTTGATTGGGTAATTGGCTTCTTGCATATTATGGATGAGTCCTGTAGAAGAGATAATGGCTGGTAATTTGATTATCTCTTAGGGGGTGAATTGGTGTTGCATCTTTACAACCTTTATCTTGCCCTTCTAAGGTCTGGCATAGCGACAGACTATTGATAATACAGGGGAGCACAATGGGTGGTACTTATCTCAGCAGGACAGTCTTTCTGTTGTCTGGTGGTTATTAATCAGCTATCAGCAGTTTCAGTCAGGGTTAGCGTGTTGATGCAAACAGACTGTCTGCTGCAGAAGCTTCTGGCAAGATCGGGACTCCACTTTGTTTTATTGCAAAAGGTACAAAAATCAGTGTATGCAACTTTAAAAGTACATTTCCACAGTGGGAAGGGATTCAATCGGTCAGCCCACACTGCTGAGACACCAGCGAGTTCACAAGTAACTGCAGGGGTTGGATTCTGCTATCATTGCTGCTGTTAATCACATCCCGACTGAATCGTGTCCATTCTGACAGTTGAAGTTTGTTTCTGATGGTAATCACCCCTATAACTGGGCTGGAATATAATATTTTAATGTTTCAATAACACAGTGTGTCGATATTTAATGTTCCAAGATAAGAGGAGACTAATTGATGCCCTGTTACTGACTGCTCCATTTTGGGGCCTTTTCTCCTTTCTAACGCTGGATTATTTCAGTTCTCAGACCTTTGGTTACTCTCGTGGACAAGTGCCAGGTCCCCCTACCTCCCAGAGTGCCTCTCCTTGCCTTGGTATCGAGGGAAGGTATCAGTAACACGCCCGGGATCACTGAACACAAAGCCCATTCTGTTAATCACTTTCAGACACTGGACTTAGCATGTGACCCACAACATCCCTCTCACCTTCGATGTGTGAATGGAGCATCATGCCTGCAAACCTGGGTTCAATTTAAATTCGAATCCACTCAGGAAATGTATTTAAGAAAATACAGATCACATCAAGTAATTGGCAACAGTTTAGAGTCAACAAGATGAAGAAGTAAACACATCCCGGCAATAATCCAGCTCGACATTCACAGGAGAAAGTCTGTTATCAAACTCCTCGAGTAGACAGAATAGACAACGATGCTAACTCTAAGAATATCTAGAATCTGTTGTAAATATCTTTCAAATTCCGAGTGATACAATCTGGCGTTTTCTTTTCAATTGAAGTGAATGGAAGATGAGAGGGAGGTCGGAGGAGAGGCCTATAAAGGCCCAGCGGGAGTTCTTGGTCCCTGAGCCCGGCCGGTGCAGCTGCAACAGGGTGAGAAGGCAAAAAAGAAGTAGAAAGAAATCGAAAGGTGACGTCACAGCCAAGGGAGTAAGTGATTGGCTGGTGATTGGTAAGTAGCTTTTCTTTTTATTTTCATCAGTAAGTAACCTTTCAGCCTTGTTGCCAAATTAAGTTGATCTAGGGGTTAAGTCATGGCAGGAGAGCTCGGACATGTGTTATGCGCCTATGTGGGAAGTCAGGACGCTTCCGGTGTCCCTGACGACTACATGTGCGGGAAGTGTATCTGGCTGTAGCTCCTGACGGACTGCATTGTGGCACTGGAGCTGCGGGTGGATTCACTCTGGAGCATCCACGATGCTGAGAATGACGTGAATAGCACGTTTAGTGAGTTGGTCACACCGCAGGTAAAGGGTACAGAGCCAGATAGGGAATGGGTGACCAACAGGAAGAGCAGTGCAAGGAAGGTAGTGCAGGGGTCCCCTGCGGTCATCCCCCTGCAAAACAGATACACCGCTTTGGGTACTGTCGGGGGGGGGGATGGCTCACCAGGGGAAGTTCATGGCACCGTGGGTGGCTCTGCTGCACAGGAGAGCAGAAAAAAGTGTGGGAGAGCTATAGTGATAAGGGATTCAATTGTAAGGGGAATAGATAGACGTTTCTGCGGCCGCAACCGAGACTCCAGGATAGTATGTTGCCTCCCTGGTGCAAGGGTCAAGGATGTCTCAGAACGGGTGCAGGGCATTCTGAAAAGGGAGGGTGAACAGCCAGTTGTCGTGGTGCATATAGATACCAACGATATCGGTAAAAAACGGGATGAGGTCCTACAAGACGAATTTAGGGAGCTAGGAGCTAAATTTAAAAGTAGGACCTCAAAAGTAGCAATCTCAGGGATTGCTACCAGTGGCACGTGCTAGTCAGAGTAGGCATCGCAGGATAGCTCAGATGAATACGTGGCTTGAGCAGTGGTGCAATAGGGAGGGATTCAAATTCCTGGGACATTGGAACTGGTTCTGGGGGAGGTGGCACCAGTACAAACCGGATAGTCTGCACCTGGGCAGGACCGGAACCAATGTCCGAGGGGAAGTGTTTGCTAGTGCTGTTGGGGAGGAGTTAAACTAATATGGCAGGGGGATGGGAACCTATGCAGGGAGACAGAGGGAAGTAGAATGGGGGCAGAAGCAAAAAATAGAAAGAAGAAAAGTAAAAGTGGAGGGCAGAGATACCTAAGGCAAAAAGCAAAAAGGGCTACATTACAGCAAAATTCTAAAGGGGCAAAATGTGTTAGAAAGACAAGCCTGAAGGGTCTGTGCCTTAATGCGAGGAGTATTTGGAATAAGGTGGACGGATTAACTGCACAGATAACAGTTCACGGGTATGATGTAATCGGCATCACGGAGCTGCACAATACCAAGGGGCAAAAAACGCTAGTGGGAGTTGTGTACAGACCACCAAACAGTAATAGTGAGGTTGGGGACAGCATCAAACAAGAAACTAGAGATGCATGCAATAAAGGTACAGCAGTTATCATGGGTGACTTTAATCTACATATTGATTGGGCTAACCAAACTGGTAGCAATGAGGTGGAGGATGATTTCCTAGAGTGTATTAGGGATGGTTTTCTAGACCAATATGTCGAGGAACCAACCAGGGAGCTGGCCATCCTAGACTGGCTGATGTGTAATGAGAAAGGACTAATTAGCAATCTTGTTGTCGAGACCCCTTGGGGAAGAGTGACCATAACATGGTAGAATTCTTTATTAGGATGGAGAGTGATACAGTTAATTCAGAAACTAGGGTCCTGAACTTAAGGAAAGGTAACTTTGATGGTTTGAGGCGTGAATTGGCGAGATTAGACTGGCAAATGATACTTAAAGGGTTAGAAACATAGACTCTGGATCAGTTCCAATGGAGTGGAGGGTAGCCAATGTAACCCCACTTTTTAAAAAAGGAGGGAGAAAGAAAACAGGGAATTATAGACCGGTCAGCCTGACATCGGTAGTGGGTAAAATGATGGAATCAATTATTAAGGATGTCATAGCAGTGCATTTGGAAAGAGGTGACATGATAGGTCCAAGTCAGCATGGATTTGTGAAAGGGAAATCATGCTTGACAAGTCTTCTGGAATTTTTTGAGGATGTTTCCAGTAGAGTGGACAAGGGAGAACCAGTTGATGTGGTATATTTGGACTCTCAGAAGGCTTTCGACAAGGTCCCACACAAGAGATTAATGTGCAAAGTTAAAGCACATGGGATTGGGGGTAGTGTGCTGACATGGATTGAAAACTGGTTGTCAGACAGGAAGCAAAGAGTAGGAGTAAATGGGGACTTTTCAGAATGGCAGGCAGTGACTAGTGGGGTACCGCAAGGTTCTGTGCTGGGGCCCCAGCTGTTTACACTGTACATTAATGATTTAGACGAGGGGATTAAATGTAGTATCTCCAAATTTGCGGATGACACTAAGTTGGGTGGCAGTGTGAGCTGCGAGCAGGATGCTATTAGGCTGCAGAGTGACTTGGATAGGTTAGGTGAGTGGGCAAATCCATGGCAGATGAAGTATAATGTGGATAAATGTGAGGTTATCCACTTTGGTGGTAAAAACAGAGAGACAGACTATTATCTGAATGGTGACAGATTAGGAAAAGGGGAGGTGCAATGAGACCTGGGTGTCATGGTACATCAGTCATTGAAGGTTGGCATGCAGGTACAGCAGGCAGTTAAGAAAGCAAATGGCATGTTGGCCTTCATAGCGAGGGGATTTGAGTACAGGGGCAGGGAGGTGTTGCTACAGTTGTACAGGGCCTTGGTGAGGCCACACCTGGAGTATTGTGTACAGTTTTGGTCTCCTAACCTGAGGAAGGACATTCTTGCTATTGAGGGAGTGCAGCGAAGGTTCACCAGATTGATTCCCGGGATGGCGGGACTGACCTATCAAGAAAGACTGGATCAACTGGGCTTGTATTCACTGGAGTTCAGAAGAATGAGAGGGGACCTCATAGAAACGTTTAAAATTCTGACGGGGTTAGACATGCAGGAAGAATGTTCCCAATGTTGGGGAAGTCCAGAACCAGGGGACATAGTCTAAGGATAAGGGGTAAACCATTTAGGACCGAGATGAGGAGAAACTTCTTCACCCAGAGAGTGGTGAACCTGTGGAATTCTCTACCACAGAAAGTTGTTGGGGCCAATTCACTAAATATATTCAAAAAGGAGTTAGATGAAGTCCTTACTACTAGGGGGATCAAGGGGTATGGCGAGAAAACAGGAATGGGATACTGAAGTTGCATGTTCAGCCATGAACTCATTGAATGGTGGTGCAGGCTAGAAGGGCCGAATGGCCTACTCCTGCACCTATTTTCTATGTTTCTATGTCCCTTGCAGTCGGATTCAGGTGAATTTATAATGGGGAACAAAGAAATGGCAGACCAATTGAACAAATACTTTGGTTCTGTCTTCACGAAGGAAGAATAATTAACCTTCCGGAAGTACGAGGGGACCGAGGGTCTAGTGAGAAGGAGGAACTGAAGGATATCTTTGTTAGGCGGGAAATTGTGTTAGGCAAAATGATGGGATTGAAGGCCGATAAATCCTCGGGGCCTGATAGCCTTCATCCCAGAGTACTTAAGGAAGTGGAACTAGAAATAGTGGATGCATTGGTGATCATTTTCCAATAGTCTATCGACTCTGGATCAGTTCCTATGGATTGGAGGGTAGCTAATGTAACACCACTTTTTAAAAAGGGGAGAGAGAAAGCGGGTAATTATAGCGGTTAGCCTGACATCAGTAGTGGGGAAAATGTTGGAATCAATTATTAAGGATGAAATAGCAGCGCATTTGGAAAGCAGTGACAGGATCAGTCCAAGTCAGCATGGATTTATGAAAGGGAAATCATGCTTGACAAATCTTCTGGAATTTTTTGAGGATGTAACTAGTCGAGTGGACAAGGGAGAACCAGTGGATGTGGTGTCTTTGGACTTTCAAAAGGCTTTTGACAAGGTCCCACACAAGAGATTGGTGTGCAAAATTAAAGCACATGGTATTGGGGGTAATGGCGTGGATAGAGAACTGGTTGGCAGACAGGAAGCAGAGTGTCGGGATAAACGGGTCCTTTTCAGAATGGAAGGCAGTGACTAGTGGAGTGCCGCAGGGCTCAGTGCTGGGACCCCAGCTCTTTACAATACACATCAATGATTTGGATGAAGGAATTGAGTGTAATATCAAGTTTGCAGATGACACTAAACTGGGTGGCGGTGTGAGCTGTGAGGGGGACGCTAGGAGGCTGCAGGGTGACTTGGACAGGTTAGGTGAGTGGGCAAATGCATGGCAGATGCAGTATAATGTGGATAAATGTGAGGTTACCCACTTTGGGGGCAAAAACACAAAGACAGAATATTATCTGAATGGCGGCAGACTAGGAAAAGGGGAGGTGCAACGAGACCTGTGTGTCATGGTTCATCAGTCACTGAAAGTTGGCATACAGGTACAGCAGGTGGTGAAGAAGGCAAATGGTATGTTGGCCTTCATAGCTAGGGGATTTAAGTATAGGAGCAGGGAGGTCTTACTGCAGTTGTACAGGGCCTTAGTGAGGCCTCACCTGGAATATTGTGTTCAGTTTTGGTCTCCTAATCTGAGGAAGGATGTTCTTGCTATTGTCCTTTCTTACTATTGCATTAATTTCCTCTTTAACCAGCAATTCCACCACGCCTCCTTTTCCTTTCTGCCTATCCTTCCTAAATGTTGAATACCCCTGGATGTTGAGTCCCCAGCCTTGGTCACCCTGGAGCCATGTCCCCGTGATGCCAATTACATCATACCCATTAACTGCTATCTGCGCAGTTAATTCATCCACCTTATTTCGAATGCTCCTCGCATTGAGGCACAGAGCCTTCAGGCTTGTCTTTTGAACACACTTTGCCCCTTTAGAATTTTGCTGTAATGTGGCCCTTTTTGCTTTTTGCCTTCGGTTTCTCTGCTCTCCACTTTTACTTTTCTTCTTTCTATCTTTTGCTTTTGCCTCCATTCTACTTCCCTCTGTCTCCCTGCATAGGTTCCCATCCCGCTGCCATATTAGTTTAACTCCTCCCCAACAGCACTAGCAAACACTCCCCCTAGGACATTGGTTCCGGTCCTGTCCAGGTGCAGACCGTCCGGTTTGTACTGGTCCCACCTCCCCCAGAACCGGTTCCACTGTCCCAGGAATTTGAATCCCTCCCTCTTGCACCACTGCTCAAGCCACGTATTCATCTGAGCTATCCTGCGATTCCTACTCTGACTAGCACGTGGCACTGGTAGCAATCCCGAGATTACTACTTTTGAGATCCTACTTTTAAATTTAGCCAATAGCTCCCTAAATTCGTCTCGAAGGACCTCATCCCGTTTTTTACCGATATCGTTGGTACTTATATGCACCACGACAACTGGCTGTTCACCCTCCCTTTTCAAAATGCCCTGCACCCGCTCCGAGACATCCTTGACCCTTGCACCAGGGAGGCAACATACCATCCTGGAGTCTCGGTTGCGGCCGCAGAAATATCTATCTATTCCCCTTACAATTGAATCGCCTATCACTATCGCTCTCCCACTCTCTTTCCTGCCCTCCTGTGCAGCAGAGCCAGCCACGGTGCCATGAACTTGGCTGCTGCTGCCCTCCCCTGATGAGTCAACCCCCCCCAACAATACCCAAAGCGGTGTATCTGTTTTGCAGGGGGATGACCGCAGGGGACCCCTGCACTATCTTGCTTGCACTGCTCTTCCTGTTGGTCATCTATTCCCTATCTGGCTGTGTACCCTTTACCTGCGGTAAGACCAACTCACTAAATGTGCTATTCACGTCATTCTCAGCAGCGTGGATGCTCCAGAGTAAATCCACCCACAGCTCCAGTGCCGCAATGCGGTCCGTCAGGAGCTGCAGGCGGATACCTTCCCGCACACATAGTCGTCAGGGACACCGGAGGCGTCCCTGATTTCCCACATAGTACAGGAGGAGCATAACACGTGTCCGAGCTCTCCTGTCATGACTTAACCCTTAGATACATTTAAATTGGTAACAACAATGCTAAAGGTTACTTACTGATACAGAAAAAGAAAAACTACTTACCAATCACTTACCCCCTTGGCAGTGATGTCACCTTTCGATTTCTTTCTACTTCTTTTTGCCTCCCTGCCGCAGCTGCACAGGTGGACCTCACCTCCGACCTCCCGACTCCCTGCTGGGCCTCACCTCCGACCTCCCGACTCCCTGCTGGGCCTCACCTCCGACCTCCGACCTCCCGACTCCCTGCTGGGCCTCCTCTCCGACGTTGGGCCTCTTGTAGGCCTCCCCACGCTGCAGGTTAGATGCGGGTAGATTGTTCCCGATGTTGGGGAAGTCCAGAACCAGGGGACACAGTCTTAGGATAAGGGGTAGGCCATTTAGTACTAAGCTGAGGAAAACTTCTTCACTCAGAGAGTTGTTAACCTGTGGAATACTCTGTCGCAGAGAGTTGTTGATGCTAGTTCTTTGGATATATTCAAGAGAGAGTTTGATATGGCCCTTACGGCTAAGGGGATCAAGGGGTATGGAGAGAAAACAGGTAAGGGGCACTGAGGGAATGATTAGCCATGATCTTATTGAATGGTGGTGCAGGCTCGAACGGCCGAATGGCCTACTCCTGCACCTATTTTCTATGTTTCTATGTCTATATGGAACTCAGTTAATTCAGCTTCTGAAAGGTGTTCATGTTTAGTTCATTCCATATCGGGGGGAAAATGTGCTTGGTATCAAGAGAGAGAGATTTCACTGAGCAACAGCTGGTGTTTGCAACCAACTGGCCGTGGATATTTTGATCATAGAATGTTTAGATTAGAAATATTGGGCCCAAGTTTCCACATGATTTGCGCCTGATTTTTTGGAGCAACTGGCGGAGAACGGACTATCTCAGAAATCGCAATTCTCCACATTTTTTTTTCTGCAGTTCTAGTCAGGTAGAACAGTTCTACTTTGGAACAGAATTTTTTCTTCAAAAGGGGGCGTGTCCGGCCACTGACGCCTGATTTGAAAGTTTCCACAGTGAAAACGTACTCCAAACTAAAGTAGAATGGAGCAAGTGAAGATTTTTGTAGAACTGAAAAAACCTGTTCTACACATTAAAAAATCAGGCGCAGGTTACAAATCAGGCGTCCAGAACGAGGAGGGGGGGAGGGAAGGGAAGTCATTAAATTCTACAATAAATCCTTATTTATACTTCTACAAATATTATACAAATAAATCCAACCTGAATAAACATTTATAAGCAAAGGAAAGATTAAATAAACCATCTTCCTACCTGTGTGAAAGTGCTTCAGGCACGGAGAATGCTGCAGCAAGCCTCACAAGTTCGTTCGGTCGTTCCCGACGGCAGGGGGAGGAGGAGGAAGCCGGTTCTGACGGCAGGAGGGAGGGAGGGAGTGCGGGCCTGACCGATCGCCCGCCCGCCCGCCCACAGCGGGGGTGGGGGGTGGGGAGGGGGGGAGGGGGAGGAAGATGTTCCAGACGGCGGGCGGGAAGGAGACAGTGAGAAGGCTGCAAGAAGCCTCAGTGCTGATGTGCTGATGGCAATGTGCTTTTATTAAAAAATGTTCAAAAATTAAACAGCTACAAAGAACTACAAAAATGGCCGAGTGCCAATGTTTCCTTCACACTGCGCATGCGCGAACGCTCCAACGCGCACGCGCAGGGTTGCCGGCAGGAAAAAATCTAATTTAAATGGTACCCGCCCCCTCCCACTGACAAAATCGGCGCGAGTGTAGGCTCCGCCCCCCTGGGCGCCGCGCCAAACAGACAAGGAGCTGCAGGACTCTCCAGAATCGCGAATTTTTTTTCCGGCGCCCAGCTCGGAGGGGCGCCTGTTTTTTATCGTGTGGAAACTTGGGCCCATTATGTTAGAATAAGAAAAGTTCAGAGACTCGTGGTTTGTTCTTGCCACAGGAAGACCAGCGTTTTATGTGCTTCTAACATTGTTGATGTAAGTTGAAGAAAATGCAGACTTGTGTCTCTGGACTATGCCGTAGCCAAAGATTACCATATTAGGCAATGCCAGGTCCAGTTGGATAAGAGGTTGATGGCATAGCAAGAGATCCAGCAGTTAAAACAAAATTATCTCCAGTTATCTGCAGACATCGAAAGTCGCAGCATGCTGACAAAGTTGGACAAGACTTTAAACTATTTAGTTATTGGGATCGATTGTTATAGAATTGAATTGTTATAGAATGGAAAAGTAGTGAAGTTATGCTAAACTTGTATCGAACCTTGGTTAGACTTTGTGTGTGCAATTCTGGTCACCATATTATAAAAAGGATATGGAGGCACTGGAGAGGGTGCAGAGAAGATTTACAAGGATGATACCAGAAATGCGAGGGTATACCTATCGGGAAAGGATGGACAGGCTGGGGCTGAGGCTTGAAAAAAGAAGGTTCAGCGGTGACCTAATGTCTTTAAAATGATGAAAGGTTTTGATAGAGTAGACACAGTGTTTCCACTCGTGGGGACGAGCATAATTAGAGGCCATCAACATAAGATAGTCACCAAGAAATCCAATGGGGAATTCAGAAGAAACCTCTTTATCCAGAGAGTGGTGAGAATGTGGAACTCGCTGCCACAGGGAGTGGTTGAAGTGAATAGTATCGATGGATTTAAGGGAAGGCCAGACAAGCATATGAGGGAGAAGGGAATCGAGGGTTATGCTGATATAGTTAGATGAGGAAAGAAGGGAGGGGGCTCGAGTGGAGCGTAAACGCCGGCATGGACTGGTTGGGCCGAATGGCCTGTTTCTGTGGCATATATCGATATAATCCTATTGTCCAAGTCACACTGCTCGAAGGGGAGGATAAATGACGCATCCAAATGCAATTGTTACTTTTGTCTTCTTTGTAAAATGACAAAGTCTGGACATAATTTGTTTGTGAAATTAAAACGAATTATATAAATTGATGAGGGTTGCTGTTCAAACACATGGGAAGGGAAATTTAGCAGAAAATTAAGGAGAGAATTAAGTTTTATTTTTGAAAAGGTGCAGTCTCTCTGGTTCTGTCCAAACTGTGTATTCAGAAATAAGTTTTTGGAGGAGACTGTTGTGCTAAAGGTAACTAACATCCTTCCTCTTGTAGACTGAATCGCTCTCTGGCATATTTTGGGGATAAAAGGTACAAGAAGAGGTTCGGTAAAATAAAATTAAACAAAGAAACTGGGTCAAAACTTGGACCAAGTGGGAATGTTTGATCGATGTTTAAAGACAGTTTGATAATATTGTGTTAGACAGTAAAGTTCCTCCGGGCTCATGAATGAAATGGTGAACACTGTATAAAATGTAATGAGAGGAAGTGAGTGAGGATATAAGAGGAAAGCAGGAAAA
Source organism: Pristiophorus japonicus (assembly GCF_044704955.1). Classification (NCBI taxonomy): domain Eukaryota; kingdom Metazoa; phylum Chordata; class Chondrichthyes; family Pristiophoridae; genus Pristiophorus; species Pristiophorus japonicus. Next base: position 1,100,048 of record NW_027251590.1, on the reverse strand, counting down.
TTAAACCTCCAAATGGGAATTTTTCTTAACTCATTGTTCCTGGGCGAATTGTCATAAATCACCTGGGTACAATCTGGTGTTAATGTAAATTCTTGTTAAAGTCAGCAAAATGTAGGAAATTGCTAAGATTTCTCTCGGAGATGTTTGTGTCATTGCCTCTACTGAACAATAAAAAAAAATGAATTTGATCGCCTGGCCACTACCCGAGACATTGGGACCGTGCAGAGCGAGATGAGCAAAGATCTTCAGACACCCCACGATCTATTGATAAGATCACCTCAAATGGCTTGGATCAGATGTCACGTGGCATGATACTGGAATGTGTGTGTGTGTGTGTGAACAAACGAGTCTCAGACATGCTCAGTTATCGTCAATAGTACGACATGAAATTGCTCAGGAGAGTGAGAGATCTTTTTAAACCATCAAGGCCGTGACACTTCTCCATAGAGAAACCGACTTTGAAATAATCAGGATAGAGTTAAACACACCACTACTTGTCAGATACATTAGAATTAAAAGTGAAGAGAATGCTGATCAAATTCGGATTTCCTTACAGCTAGAATGGTCGTCAGTTTCAAGGCCTCCACTAAGTACTGAACAAAGAAAGCTTGTAGGGAGGCTAGTTACAAAAAAATAGTCAGTCTGTCTCTGGGCAAGGTGACCATGGCTGTGCACAGATCAGCTACAAGCTGAAGGTGGGAGACAAGGAGGCCAGACCTTACAGGTTCCATAACAAAACATGGATCCAAGTGAGAGGCAACCTGCAGGAAGAAGCAGAGGATCTCAAAAGGGTTAGGTTTGGAATCCGTGATAAACCGAGGTATAGCGCCTCAAAAGCATAATTTTGGTGGTAATAGAGAAAGAACCCGAAAGCTGGCTCCTTGGGAAGATTGGGAGTCCCGTATGTGGGAGAGCAGGAAGACTCCCCTGAACCAGGTGGGCTGGGACACACCCTGACCCCAAACACTAAATTAATAGGGTTCAGTTAAAGAGTTAGTATCACACCAGGCCAATAAGTAATTCAAGAACATTGTAAAATACTTCAATACAAACTTAAAAGGTAATGATAGCAGGTTGTTTTAAAGTAAGAAATGTCTTGTGTTGATAAGTAATGTTAACTATTGGGTTGCCAAGTACAAACGGTGATAGTGATCATCATATTTGGTGATCACCACCTCACAAAAAGAACTCTGCCTGTCCGATCCAGCAAAAGGACCCAAATGTTCATGGACTAGAAATCACTGAATCAGGAAATGTATTGTCTAACGATGTGTGTTTTGAAATTGTAGCGGTTACATTTAAACATGAGCTTGAATCTGTCAATGAGATTATGTGAAGGGCGTTATTCACATTTAATAAACAAAATGGGAAGAGAATTAGTAAAGGATGTGTTAGTAAAGAATAGAAAACAGGAACCAAGGGATGAGGAAGATGGGGAATATAAGGAGAATCGGTTTAAATCGCAAGGAAAGTGAGAGCTGACAGGATAGCTCGGAATAGGAGCCATGGCAAGGTTAGCAGGAGTAAACAGAATAGATATAGAAAGTATGTGGGAACACGATGTGGCTTACTAGAGGTATCGTGTGTAGCCTCTGTGTGACATTTGTGATAAATGTGGTAATGAAGGAACTGGACAACATCATCATCATCATAGGCAGTCCCTCGGAGTTGTCAGGTGACTGAAGATGCTGGACCTGCAGTCTCTGTCACAGGTGGGACAGACGGTGATTGAAGGAACGGGTGGGTGGATGAGGAACCTGGGTTGCCGCGCACTCCTTCCGCTGTCTATGCTTGGCTTCAGCTTGCTCTTGGCGATGACACTCGAAGTGTTCAGCGCCTTCCCGGGTGCTTCTCCTCCACTTTGGATGTGCTTGGGCCGGGGATTCCCAGGTGTTGGTGGGGATGTTGCATTTTTTTCAAGGAGTCTTTGACGGTGTCCTTGAAACGTTTCCTCTGCCCACCTGGGTCTCGCTTGCCATGTCGAAGCTCTGAGTGGAGCGCTTGTTTTGAGAGTCTTGTGTCAGGCATACGGACGATGTGGCCCACCCCACGGAGCTGATCGAGCGTGGTCAATGCTTCGATGCTGGGAATGTTGGCCTGAGCGAGAACACTGATGTAGGTGCACCTATCCTGCCAATGGATTTGCAGGATCTTGTGAGGCAGCACTAGTGGTACTTCTCCAGCATTTTGAGGTGCCTGCTGTATATAGTCCATGTCTCTGAGCCATAAAGGAGGGCGGGTATTACGACTGCTCTATAGACCATGAGCTTGGTGCTGGGTTTGAGGTCCTGGTCTTCAAACACTTTCTTCCTCAGGCGACCGAAGGAAGCACTGGAACGCTGAAGGCGGTGTTGGACCTCATCGTCGATGTCTGCTCTTGTTTACAGTAGCTCCCGAGGTATGGAGTTTCACATTGTCCAAGGCCTCATCGTGGATTTTGATAACCGGAGGAGGGCAGTACTGTGTGGTGGGGGCCGGATGGTAGAGGACCTTTGTCTTACTGATGTTTAGTGCAAGGCCTATGCCCTCGTACGCCTCAGTGAAGGTGTTGACGGTGGCTTGGAGCTCGGCCTCTGAGTGAGCGCAGACGCAAGCGGTACACAATGTGGTACAGAAGGGACTGGACAACATCGAGGGCAGTCAAATCCCTTTGTTTATTTATGAAAAACAACTGAGAAAATGGTTCAAAGGAACCAGGACATAGATTATGATGTGATGCAGCCAATGGGAATGGAGATTTTGGCCCATAGGGAAGGGGAAAGAAGTGAAGATATTAGACCAGTGGGATTGGTCTTGCCTTTGTTAAGGAAAAATGGAAATGAGACAAAATCTTGGAAGATGTATCGGGTAGAATTGGTTGGCTTGCAGGTGCAGCAGGCGGTTAAGAAAGGAAATGGCATGTTGGCCTTCATAGTGAGGGTATTTGAGTACAGGGGCAGGGAGGTGTTGCTACAGTTGTACAGGGCCTTGGTGAGGCCACACCTGGAGTATTGTGTACAGTTTTGGTCTCCTAACCTGAGGAAGGACATTTTTGCTATTGAGGGAATGCAGCGAAGGTTCACCAGACTGATTCCCGGGATGGCGGGACTGACATATCAAGAAAGACTGGATCAACTGGGCTTGTATTCACTGGAGTTCAGTAGAATGAGAGGGGATCTCATAGAAACGTTTAAAATTCTGACTGCTTCAGACAGGTTAGATGCACGAAGAATGTTCCCAATGTTGGAAGTCCAGAACCAGGGGTCACAGGCTAAGGATAAGGGGTAAGCCATTTAGGACCGAGATGAGAAACTTCTTCACCCAGAGAGTGGTGAACCTGTGGAATTCTCTACCACAGAAAGTTGTTGAGGCCAATTCACTAAATATATTCAAAAAGGAGTTATAGATGTAGTCCTTACTACTAGGGGGATCAAGGGGTATGGCGAGAAAACAAGAATGGGGTACTGAAGTTGCATGTTCAGCCATGAACTCATTGAATGGTGGTGCAGGCTCGATGGGCCGAATGGCCTACTCCTGCACCTATTTTCTATGTTTCTATGAATTGTTTGCAAGGGTGGAACACTCTGAGTTGGGTCCGATCCATAAACAGTATGAGGAATATCCAAGAGATCTGATTAAGAAGGGAGGAACTTGGAGAGCACCCGATATGCAGTGTTGTACTCTGAAAGGAGCAACATGGGTTTGTAGATGTTCCAGCTTGTGGGTTGACCCTCGACAAAATCTCCAGAATTCCAGATTGGAATAAGTACTGGGGCGAAGACCATGTATAAAGGAAAAGGGCAGTATTGTGTGACTAGTACTGTTACATATATAACTGGGTTCAACCCGATGCCCCATACTGGAACATCACTTTTGTTTGATTCCACTGAGAAACCTGTCTGCTCTGCTATTCTATTCAGTCGCTTCAATGTCTTCAGCTGGTGAATTCATTTCTCTCATCAGTTTCCGATCTCCTGGACTTCAGTGGATATCTGGACTACACTATTGGTGCTACAACATTGGTACTGGTACATCACCATAACTCCACTAGTCTGCAAATGAGACTGCCTCTGGAGGATGAAGACATTTGAGCCATTCCACATATAGGACTCTATACACCTTCCCTGTCTCTGGCTTTGAAGGTCATAATTGAGTGAATTAGGACATCCCAGAAACACAGTGCTAATGGTACAGACAAATAGAGAGACCGAACAGGCAATCCCGAGTCTTGGGAATCTGAATGGTGGGAAGTAGGGTCTAGTGTTAAACTACATCCTTGGGATAGACTGTTCCAGATGGGATTGATGAGAGTGATGCTACCGAGCCGGTCTTAGTGATGGACTTTGGACTAATAAAGTTAAATACCAAACTGAAATGTCTGCGAGTTTGTTAAATCAATTGATGTGCCACCTGGTGAGCATGATAACGTCAAATCAATCAGCATTAAGAGAAAAAAGAGCAACTTTCATGGTCACAGGATGTCCTCAAGCCCTTTACAGCCAATGAACTACTTTAGAAGTGCAGGCACTGTTGTAATGTAGGAAATGTGACGGACAATTTGTGCTCACAACAATCTCCCACAAACAGCAACGTGATAATTAGATCATCTGTTATTTAGTGGTGTTGGTTGAGGGTGTCTCTGCAATTCAATCGCTTCAATGTCTTCAGCTGCTGAATTCATTTCTCACATTGGTTTCCGATGATCTAGACTTCAGTGGACATTTAGACTAAGTTTCTGCACTGGACTACACTGTAAGACTTACTTACTTATTCATCTTGGTGACTCTAAACCTTTGCCAATTATTTGATGTGATTGGTTTACATGTACATATTTTTAAAAATACCTTTGCTGAGTGGATTCAAATTTAAATTGAACCCAGGTTTGCAGGTGTGATGCTCCATTCACACATCGAAGGTGAGAGAGATGCTGTGGGGCACACGCTAAGTCCAGTATCTGAAAGTGATTAACAGACTGGGTTTTGTGTTTAGTGATCCTGGGCATGTTACTGATATCTTCCCTCGATACCAAGGCTAGGAGAGGCACTCTGGAAGGTGTGCGGAACTAGGACTTATCCCTGAGAGTAACCAAAGGTATGAGAACTGAAATAATCCAGAGTTAGAAAGAAGAAAAGGCCCAAAATGGAGCAGTCAGTAACAGGACATTAATTAGTCTCTTATCTTGGAGATATCAAATATTGACACACTCTGTTATTTGCAATATCAACATATTAAACTCCAGTCCAGTTATAGGGGTTATTATCAGCAGAAACAAACCCCAACTGACAGAACAAATACGATTCAGTCGGGATGCAATTAGCAGCAATAACAGTAGATTCCAACCCCTGCAGTCACTTGTGAACTCGCTGGTGTCTCAGCAGGTGGGATGACCGAGTGAATCCCTTCGAGGATGAGACTGGAGAATTAATGGGAAACATGAAAATGGCAGAGATTTGAACAAATATTTTGTATCGATCTTCACGGTGGAATGGAGGACACTAAAAACATCCCAATAGTTGATAATCAAGGAGCTATTGCAGGGGGTGGGGGGGGCAGGGGTCTTAAAACAGTCACTATCACAAGAGATAAAGTACTAAGCAAACTAATGGGATGAAAGATGGACAAGTCCTCTGGACTTGATGGCATGCATCCTCGGGTCTAGAAAGAAGTGGTCGCAGATAGTGGATGCATTGGTTGTAATCTACCAAAATTCCCTGAATTCTGGAGAGGTCCCAGCGGAATGGAAAACGGCAAATGTTACACTCCGATTTAAGAAAGAAGGAAGACAGAAAGCAGGAAACTATAGACCAGTTAGCCTACCATCTATCATTGGGAAAATACTGGAGTCCATCATTAAGGAAGTAGCAGCAGGAGATTTAGAAAATCATATTGCAGTTAGGCAGATTCAGCATGGTTTTATGAAAGGGAAATCATGTTTGACAAATTTGTTTGAGGATGTAACGAGCCGAGTGGATGAAGGAGAACCAGTTGATGTTGTTTATTTGCATTTCCAGAAAGCATTCGATAAGCTGCCACACAAAAGGTTACTGCAAAAGCTAAGAGCTCAAGGGGTTGGGGGTAATATATTAGCATGGGTAGAGGATTGGCTAACTAACAGAAAACAGAGTTGGAATAAATGGGTCATTTTCAGGTTGGCAAACTGTTGACTAATGGGGTGCCACAGGGATCAGTGCTGGGGCCTCAACTATTGAATTTATATTAATGACTTGGATGAAGGGACCGAGTGTAATGCAACCAAATTTGCTGATGATGCAAAGATAGGTGGGAAAGCAAGTTGTGAGGAGGATGCAAAGAATCTACAAAGGGATATAGAGAGGCTCAGTGAGTGGGCAAAAATCTGACAGATGGACTACAATATGGTAAAATGTCAGGTTATCTCCTTTGGTAGAAAAAATAAAAAAGCAAATTATTATTTAAATGGGAGAGTTACAAAATGCTGCAGTACAGAGGGATCTGGGGGTTCTTGGACATGGAACTCAAAAAGTTAGCATGCAGGTACAGCAAGTAATCAGGGAGGCAAATGGAATGCTGGCCTTTATTGCAAGGGGGATGGAGTATAAAAGTAGGGAAGTCCTGCTACAGCTGTACAGGGCATTGGTAAGACCACACCTGGAGTACTGCGCACAGTTTTGGTCTGGACTTGTCTCCATTCCCGTGCCGAGGGGATTGCTACACCAGACGGAGGGGCAACATTTGGGGACACAGATTCCCCACCAATTCCCATTCCCCTTCTTTCTGGTGGATAATGGAGGGGTCACTGTGTGTAATGTGCAAGTCAGTCAGAATTGTCAGCAAGCTTTTTCTAATTGGAGATTTTATTCGGTGGAAACTTTGACACTATTTTAGATTTTGTACCAAAGATCATTTTTGGATTAAAGTAAAAGTTCTTAACTGAAATTCAGTTTGAAATAAAATTGAGTCGCTGAATTAAGGGGAAAGATAACACACAGCGTTTCTTAAATGGTCACTGCAGCCCCGAGAACACAATCAGCAATATATCCAGAATATTAAAGTCCAGCCCAGTTATAGGGTTATTAACATCAGCAGAAACAAAACCCAACTATCAGAATGAACATGGTTCAGTCGGGATGTGATTAACAGCAGCAATAAAGCAGATTCCAACCCCTGCAGTCACTTGTGAACTCATTGGTGTGTCAGCAGGTCGGATGACATCGTGAATCTCTTCCCACACTCTGAGCAGGTGAACGGCTTCTCCCCAGTGTGACTGCGTCGATGAATTTCCAGCTCAGACGGTGATCTGAATACCTTCACACAGTCACCACATTTCCACGGTTTCTCCGTGGTGCGGGTATCCTTGTGACTTTCCCTGGTTGGATGATCAGTTGAAGCCTGGTCCACACACACAACACGTGTACGGTTTCTCCCCGCTGTGAATGTTGCGATGTTTTTTCAGGCTGTGTAACTGGTTAAAGCTCTTTCCACAGTCAGTGCACTGGAACACTCTCAGTCGGGTGTGTGTGTCTCGGTGCTTTTCCAGTCACACTGATGTTTGAAATCTTTTTCCACAAGCAGAACAGACAAACATTTCTCCTTCCACTTTCAAAGGCCGATGATATTCAGGCCCTGATGAATCAATTGACTCCGTCAGATCTTGACGCGATGATTGGTTTGTGTTTCCTGTCTGAAAATCTCCCCTTCTAATACGCTGTAAAAGGAGATAACAAAACTCATCACTGTCAGTACAAGGCAGAAATTCAGAATCGACACATCTAGTTTACATGGAACATTCTTTCCTCTCTCGTTCTTCCAAAGCTGTAAATTCCTGCCCCACACATTGTCCCTCCTGCTACGCTGAAATCCAAACCCATCACACATTTCGGAAAAGGAGGTGGGGTAGCACTGTTAATAAATAAAAGATGGGATCAGTGCATTACTGAGAAACAATATTGGCTGAGAGGATCAAGATGTTGAATCAGTTTGGGTGGAGATAAGGAATAATAAAGGGAAAAAGTCACTGGTGGGCTTAGTCTATAGGCCCCCTAACAGTAGCTACACTGTTGAACGGAGTATAAATCAAGAAATAATGGAAGCTTGTAATAAAGGAACAGCAATAATTATGGGTGATTTTAACCTTCATATTGATTGGACAAAGCAAATTGGCCAGTGTAGCCTTGAGGAAGAGTTTGTAGAGTGTATCCGGGATAGTTTCCTTGAACAATATGTTGTGGAACGAATCAGGGAGCAGGCTATCTTAGATCTAGTACTGTGCAATGAGGCAGGATTAATAAATGATCTCTTAGTAAAAGATCCTCCAGGAATGAGTGAACATAATATGGTTGAATTTCAAATTCAGTTGGAGGGTGAGAAAATTAGTTCTCAAACCAGGGTCCTAAGCTTAAATAAAGGAGACTTCAAAGGTATGAAGGCAGAGGTGGCTAAAGTGGGCTGGGAAAATAGACTAAAAAATGGGACGGTTGATGAGCAGTGGCAGTCATTTAAGGAGATATTTCATAACATGCAACAAAAATATATCCCATTGAGAAGGAAAGACTAAGAGTAGGGATAACCATCTGTGACCAACTAGGGAAATAAGGGAGGGTATCAAATTGGCCAAGGCTAGTGGGAAGCTAGAGGATTGGGAAACTTTTAAAAGCCAGCAGAGAACGACTAAAAAAATGATTGAGAGGAAAGATAGATTATGAAAGTAAACTAGCACGAAATATAAAAACAGATAGTAAGAGTAACAGGTAAAGGAAGAGTGGCTAAAGTAAATGTTGGTCCCCTGGAGGATGAGACTGGGGAATTAATAATGGAGAACAGGGAAATGGCAGAGACATTGAACAAATATTTTGTATCAGTCTTCACGGTAGAAGACACTAAAAATATCCCAATAATGGATAATCAAGGGGCTATAGGTAGGGAGGAACTTAATACAATCACCATCACTAATGAAGTAGTACTAGGTAAAATAATGGGACCAAAGGTGAATAAGTCCCTTGGAACTGATGCTTTACATTCTTGGGTCTTAAAAGAAGTGGCTGCAGACATAGTGGATGCATTGGTTTTAATCTACCAAAATTACGTGGATTCTGGGGCAGTCTCAGCAGATTGGAAAACTGAAAATGTAACGCCCCCATTTAAAAAAGGAGGCAGGCAAAACGCCGGAAATATAGACCAGTTAGCCTAACATCTGTTGTTGGGGAAATGCTGGAGACCATTGTTAAGGAAGCAGTAATGGGACATTTCGAAAAGCATGATTCAATCAAGCAAAATCAGCATAGCTTTATGAAAGGGAAATCATGTTTGACAAATTTGCTGGAGTTCTTTAATGATGGAATGAACAGGGTGGATAAGGGGGAACCTGTGGATGTGGTGTATTTGGATTTCCAGAAGGCATTCGATAAGGTGCCACATAAGAGGTTACTGCACAAGATTAAAGCTCACGGGGCTGGAGGCAATATATTAGCATGGATAGAGGATTGGCTAAATAACAAAACAGAGTCGGGATAAATGGGTCATTTTCTGGTTGGCAAACAGTGACTAGTGGGGTGCTGCAGAGATCGGTGCTGGGTCCCCAACTACAATCTATAAAAGCAATTTATAATTTAAATGGAGAAAAATTGCAAAGTGCTGCAGTACCAAGAAACCTGGGGGTCCTTCTGCATGAAACACAGAAAGTTAGTTTGCAGGTACAGCAGGAAGGCAAATGGAATGTTGGCCTTTATTACAAGAGGGATAGAGTATAAAAGCAGAGAAGTCCTTCCACAAATGTACAGGGTATTGGTGAGGCCACACCTGGAGTACTGTGTACAGTTTTGATCTCCGTATTTAAGGATGGATATACTTGCATTGGAGGCAGTTCAGAGAAGGTTCACTAGGTTGATTCTGGATATGAGGGGGTTGACTTATGAAGATAGGTTGAGTAGGTTGGGCCTACACACATTGGAGCTTAGAAGCATGAGAGGTGATCTTATTGAGACTTATAAGATATAGAGGGGGCTCGATAAGGTGGATGCAGAGAGGATATTTCCACTCATAGGGGAAACTAAAACTAGGGGACATAGTCTCAGAATAAGGGGCCACCCATTTAAAACTGAGGTGATGAGGAATTTCTTCTCTGAGGGTTGTAAATCTATGGAATTCTCTGCCCCAAAGAGCTGTGGAAGTTGGGTCATTGAATATATTTAAGGTGGAGATAGACACATTTTTGAGCGATAAGGGAGTAAAAGGTTATGGGGAGCAGGCAGGGAAATGGAGCTGAGTCCATGATCAGATCAGCCATGATCTTATTGAATGGCAGAGCAGGCTTGAGGGGCCAAATGGCCTACTCCTGCTCCTATTTATTATGTTCTTATATTCTAGACTATTTGTCCTCCACTTCCAGTTTTCACCACCAATTCTGGCTGCATTCAGTTCGACACATACTGGTTCCATTCTCTCTCCCCTGAAGGTGCTGACTCTGGCTGGGTTCAGTTCTACACTCGCTGGTTCCTCTGCAGCTCCCTCTCCTCTGGGTGCTGACTCTGGCTGCAGTCAGTTCTTTACTTACTGGTTCCCCTCCCTTGAAGATGCTGACTCTGGTTGGGTTCAGTTCTACACTCACTGGTTCCCCTTTACTCCCCTGAAGGTGCTGACTCTGGCTGGATTCAGTTCTACACTCACTGGTTCTCCTCTCTCTCCTCCCCTTAAAGTGCTGACTCTGGCTGGGTTCAGATATAGACTCTCTGGTTCCCCTCCCTCTTCTCTCCTGAAGGTGCTGACTCTGGCTGGGTTCAGTTCCACACTCACTGGTTCCTCTCAATCTTCTCCACTGTCGGTGCTGACTCTGACTGTGTTCAGATATAGAATCTCTGGTGCCCCTCCCTCTCTTCCCCTAAATGTGTAGACTCTGGCTGGGATCAGTTCTACACTCAATGGTTCCCCTCCCTCCTAAATCTCTCCTCCCCTGAAGGTGCTCACACTGGCTGGGTTCAGTTCCGCACTCACTTGTTCCCCTCCCTCTCCCTCCCCTGATGGTGCTGCCTCTGGCTGGGTTCAGTTCTACACTCAATGGTTCCCCTCTCCTCCACTCCAGGGGCAATCTCCAGCTGGCTACAGTTGTACACTCACTGGTTCCCCTCCCTCTCCGCCCCACCAGGTGCTGTCTCTGGCTGGCTTCAATTCCACACTCACTGGTTCCCCTCCTCCCCTGAAGGTGTAGATTCTGGCTGGGTTCAGTTGTACACTCACTGGCTCCCCTCTCCCTGGAAGGTACTGACTCTGGCTCGGTCCAATTCCACACTCACTGGTTCCCCTTCCTCTCCTCCCCTGAAGGTGCTGACTCCGATTGGATTCAGTTCCACATGCACTGGTTCCCCTCTCCTCCCCTGAAGGTGCTGACTCTGGCTGGGTTCACTTGTACATTCACTGGTTCCCCTCCCCTGAAGGTGCTGACTCTGGCTGGGTTCACTTGTACATTCACTGGTTCCCCTCCCTCCCCTCCCCTGATGGTGCTGCCTCTGGCTGGGTTCACTTGTACATTCACTGGTTCCCCTCCCTCTTCTCCCCTCAAGGTATTGACTCTGGCTGGGTTCAGTTCTACACTCACTGGTTCCCCTCCCTCTTCTCCCCTGAAGGTGCTGACTCTGGCTGGGTTCACTTGTACATTCACTGGTTCCCCTCCCTCCCCTCCCCTGAAGGTGCTGACTCTGGCTGGGTTCACTTGTACATTCACTGGTTCCCCTCCCCTGAAGGTGCTGACTCTGGCTGGGTTCACTTGTACATTCACTGGTTCCCCTCCCTCCCCTCCCCTCCCCTGAAGGTGCTGACTCTGGCTGGGTTCAGTTCTACACTCACTGGTTCCCCTCTCCTCCCCTGAAGGTGCTGACTCTGGCTGGGTTCACTTGTACATTCACTGGTTCCCCTCCCTCCCCTCCCCTGAAGGTGCTGACTCTGGCTGGGTTCAGCTCTACACTCACTGGTTCCCCTCCCTCCCCTCCCCTGAAGGTGCTGACTCTGGCTGGGTTCAGTTCTACACTCACTGGTTCCCCTCCCCTGAAGGTGCTGACTCTGGCTGGGTTCACTTGTACACTCACTGGTTCACCTCCCTCCCCTGAAGGTGCTGACTCTGGCTGGGTTCAGTTCTGCGCTGACATCGCTCACTTTATTCCTGCACCAAGATGGCCACGCATGCGCTGTGCTACTCACTGAATCAAGATGGCGGAGCGCTGAACCTGTTACCTGCACCAAGATGGCCGCCGTTAGCCTGTGACTGGGAGAAAGCCCGAAGCTGCAATCGCTAATATTCAGGTTATTATTCCGGGCTTTCGGCGGGAATCTGTTGTTTATGAAGCCTTCAGCGGCTCCCCTGTGGTCCATTAATCCCCTCCCTGCCGCTGAAAATGACACTTCTGTGGAGCCTGTGCGAACCATGTCTCCTCCGCCATTACACGCATTGCGCATGCTTCAAACGGAGCCAGAACCCGCGCCTGCGCACTGAGCTCCTGTAGTCTGGGTGCGGCACATTCTCCCCCGCGGGGCATGCTGGGTACATAAGGCCATTAGAAATAGGAGCAGGAGTGGGCCACCCGGCCCCCCCGAGCCTGCTCCCCATTCAATAACATCATGGCTGGTCTGATCATAGACTCAGCTTCACATTCCTGCTCGCTCCCCATAACCCCTTAATCCCTTATCGGTTAAGAAACTGTCTATCTCTGTCTTAAATTTATTCAATGACCCAGCTTCCACAGCTCTCTGAGGCAGCGAATTCCACAGATTTACAACCCTCTGAGAGAAGAAATTCCTCCTCAACTCAGCTTTAAATGGTCTGGAGAAAGGCTGCCTTTGTGAATAGAACAGGATTTACCTGAGCTATACCTGAGCTGGAGATTAATATTGTGTATAAATGTTAAATAAATTATATTTGTTTCAAACACAGTGTGTTGAATATTTGATCCCTCCATGATCAGAGGAGACTAATTGATGGTCTGTTACCGACTGTTCCATTTTAGGGCTTTTTATTCTTCACTTCTCACCCAGTTCACCTTCTATCATATCAAAGCCCAAACTTGTTCCGTTTGTGTACATGACTTGTGTTGTAGTGGACTAAACTGTAGTGTCTCACTTTAAACTCAGCTGAAATCCTTTGAACCACCTCTTTATTGAACTGTCTTGCATAAGATTTGAAATCCATTACTTTCTGTATCAGTTAGCCTGTTTTTGGGACCGATTTAATTTAAAAAATGCATCCACACATTTTGCAAGTGATAACCTTTGAAATATTCTGATATTTGTAATTGTCATTGCCACAAACTCCGTTCCCTTGCCACTGACTCCATCCTTCTCCCCAACTTCTGTCTGAGGCTGAACCAGACTGTTCGCAACTTTGGTGTCATACTTGACCCTGAAATAAGTATTTGACCACATAGCCACAACATGATGAACACTGCCTATTTTCACCTCTAACATCGCCCATCTACGGTCTTGCCTCAGTTCATTCACTGCTGAAACCCTCATCCATGCCGTTGTTACTTATGAACTTGACTCTTCCAATGCACTCCTCCCACATTCTACCCTACATAAACTAGAGTTGATCCAAAACTCGGCTGTTCGTGTCCTAACTCGCACCAAGTCCAGTTCACCCATCACCACTGTGCTCACTGACCTACATTGGTTTCTGGTTAAGCAACACCTTAATTTCAAAATTCTAATACTTTATTTTCAAATCCCTAAATGGCCTCGCCCCTCCCTAACTCTGTAATCTCCTCCAACCCCGCCCCCCTGCCCGTCTTCCTGAGTATCCCTGATTATAATTGTTCAACCATTGGTGGCTGTGCCTTCTGTTGCCCAGACTCCAAGTTCTAGAACACTCAGCCTAAATCTTTCTGTCTAACCCGTGCTGTACCTGCCCTGGCAGTTTGATTGGATAGTGTAGAGCAAGCTTTTCTCTGTATCTAATCCATGCTGTATCTTCCCTTGGAGTGTTTGATGGGATAGTGTAGAGTGAGCTTGACTCCATATCTAACCCGTGCTGTTCCTGCCCTGGGTGTGTTGGGTGGAACAATGTAGAGGGAGAGTTACTCTGTATCTAACCCGTGCTTTACCTACCCTGGGAGTGGCTGATGGGACAATGTCGAGGGATATTTACTCTGTATTTAATCAGTGCTGTACTTGCCCTGGAAATGTTTGATGGGATAGCGTAGAGTGAGCTTTACTATGCATTTAATGCATGCTGTACCTGCCCTGGGAATATTTGATTAGACAATGTAGAGGGAGTTTTACTCTGTATGTAACCAGTGCTGTACCTGCCCTGGGAATATCCAGTGGAACAATATCTAACAAATGCTGTATCTGCCCTGGAATGGCTGGGACAGGTTAGAGGGAGGTGTACTTTGTGTCTAACCAGTGCTGTACATACCCTGGGAACGTCTGGTGGAACAGTATAAAGCGTGCTTTACTCTGTATTTAACCCATGTTGTACCTGCCCTGGAAGAATTTGATGGGACAGTGTCGAGGGAGAAATTACTCTGTATTGATCCCGTGTTGTTCCTGCCCTGGACTGCTTGGGGGAGATATACCCAGTGTCTAACCTGTGCTGTACCAGCCCTGGCAGTGTTTGTTGAGACAATGTTGAGGGAGCTTTCTCTATATCTAACCTGTGCTGTGCATGTGCTGGAAATGTCTGGTGGGATAGTGCAGAGGGATCCTTATTGTGTATTTAATCTATACTGTACCTGCCCTGGGAGTGTTTGATGGGTCAGCATAAAGTGAGCTTTAAATTGTAACTAACCCTTGCTGTACCTGTCCTGGGATTCTTTAGGACAGTGTAGAGGGAGTTTTACTCTGTATATAACCCGTGCTGTACCTGCCCTAGGACTGTTTAACAGGACAGTGTAGAGAGAGATTTACTCTCTGTTTAAACCATGCTGTACTTCACATAGAAACATAGAAAATAGGTGCAGGAGTAGGCCATTCGGCCCTTCTAGCCTGCACCGCCATTCAATGAGTTCATGGCTGAACATGCAACTTCAGTACCCCATTCCTGCTTTCTCACCATACCCCTTGATTCCCCTAGTAGTAAGGACTTCATCTAACTCCTTTTTGAATATATTTAGTGAATTGGCCTCAACAACTTTCTGTGGTAGAGAATTCCACAGGTTCACCACTCTCTGGGTGAAGAAGTTCCTCCTCATCTCGGTCCTAAATGGCTTACCCCTTATCCCTCGACTGTGTCCCCTGGTTCTGGACTTCCCCAACATTGGGAACATTCTTCCTGCATCTAACCTGTCTAACCCCGTCAGAATTTTAAACGTTTCTATGAGGTCCCCTCTCATTCTTCTGAACTCCAGTGAATACAACCTGAGAGTGTTTGATGTGGCAGAGTAGAGGGAGCTTTACGCTGTATCTAGCCCGTGCTTTACCTGCCCTGGGATTGTTCAGAACAGTGGAGAGAGGGAGCTTTACTCTGTATCTATCCCGTGCTGTAGTTGCCCTGGGAGTGTTTGATGGGACAGTGTCGAGGCAGTATAAGAACACAAGAAATAGGAGCAGGAGTTGGCCACATTATTGAATGGGGGAGTAGGCTCGGGGGGCCGGGTGGCCCACTCCTGCTCCAATTTCTCATGTCCTGATGTACCCAGCATGCCACAAACTACAGGAGCTCAGTGCGCAGGTGCGGGCCCTGTGTGGTTGGAGCATGCGCGATGCGTGTAATGGCGAAGGAAACACAGTTTGCACAGGCTCCTCAGAGGTGTCATTTTCAGCGGGGTGGAGGGGAGTAATGGACCAGCCGGGAGATGGGGAGGCTTCATAAACAACCGGTGCCCGCCACAAGCCCGGAATAATAAGCGGAATATCGCCGTTTGCAGCTTCGGGGCTTTAACCGGTCACAGGCCCAAACGGCGGCCATCTTCGTACAGAAAGGCAGGTTCGGCGCGCCGCCATCTTGATTCAGTGAATGGCACAGCGCATGCGCGGCCATCTTGGTGCAGGAGTGAGTGTAGAACTGAACCCAGCCAGAGTCAGCACCTTCAGGGGAGGAGAGGGAGGGGAACCAGTGAGTGTAGAACTGAACCCAGCCAGAGTCTGCACCTTCAGGGGAGGGGAACCAGTGAGTGTAGAACTGAACCCAGCCAGAGTCTGCACCTTCAGGGGAGGGGAACCAGTGAGTGTAGAACTGAACCCAGCCAGAGTCAGTACCTCCAGGGGAGGGGAACCAGTGAGTGTAGAACTGAACCCAGCCAGAGTCTGCACCTTCAGGGGAGGGGAACCAGTGAGTGTAGAACTGAACCCAGCCAGAGTCAGTACCTCCAGGGGAGGGGAACCAGTGAGTGTAGAACTGAACCCAGCCAGAGTCAGTACCTTCAGGGGAGGGGAACCAGTGAGTGTAGAACTGAACCCAGCCAGAGTCAGTACCTTCAGGGGAGGGGAATCAGTGAATGCAGAACTGAACCCAGCCAGAGTCAGCACCTTCAGGGGAGGGGAACCAGTGAGTGTAGAACTGAACCCAGCCAGAGTCAGCACCTTCAGGGGAGGGGAACCAGTGAGTGTAGAACTGAACCCAGCCAGAGTCAGTACCTCCAGGGGAGGGGAACCAGTGAGTGTAGAACTGAACCCAGCCAGAGTCAGTACCTCCAGGGGAGGGGAACCAGTGAGTGTAGAACTGAACCCAGCCAGAGTCAGCACCTTCAGGGGAGGGGAATCAGTGAGTGCAGAACTGAACCCAGCCAGAGTCAGCACCTTCAGGGGAGGGGAACCAGTGAGTGCAGAACTGAACCCAGCCAGAGTCAGCACCTTCAGGGGAGGGGAACCAGTGAGTGTAGAACTGAACCCAGCCAGAGTCAGTACCTTCAGGGGAGGGGAACCAGTGAGTGTAGAACTGAACCCAGCCAGAGTCAGTACCTCCAGGGGAGGGGAACCAGTGAGTGTAGAACTGAACCCAGCCAGAGTCAGCACCTTCAGGGGAGGGGAACCAGTGAGTGTAGAACTGAACCCAGCCAGAGTCAGTACCTCCAGGGGAGGGGAACCAGTGAGTGTAGAACTGAACCCAGCCAGAGTCAGTAGCTCCAGGGGAGGGGAACCAGTGAGTGTAGAACTGAACCCAGCCAGAGTCAGCACCTTCAGGGGAGGGGAATCAGTGAGTGCAGAACTGAACCCAGCCAGAGTCAGCACCTTCAGGGGAGGGGAACCAGTGAGTGTAGAACTGAACCCAGCCAGAGTCAGTACCTCCAGGGGAGGGGAACCAGTGAGTGTAGAACTGAACCCAGCCAGAGTCAGTACCTCCAGGGGAGGGGAACCAGTGAGTGTAGAACTGAACCCAGCCAGAGTCAGCACCTTCAGGGGAGGGGAACCAGTGAGTGTAGAACTGAACCCAGCCAGAGTCAGTACCTCCAGGGGAGGGGAACCAGTGAGTGTAGAACTGAACCCAGCCAGAGTCAGTACCTCCAGGGGAGGGGAACCAGTGAGTGTAGAACTGAACCCAGCCAGAGTCAGCACCTCCAGGGGAGGGGAACCAGTGAGTGTAGAACTGAACCCAGCCAGAGTCAGCACCTTCAGGGGAGGAGAGGGAGGGGAACCAGTGAGTGTGGAACTGAACCCAGCCAGAGTCAGTACCTTCAGGGGAGGAGAGGGAGGGGAACCAGTGAGTGTGGAACTGAACCCAGCCGGAGTCAGCACCTTCAGGGGAGGGGAACCAGTGAGTGTAGAACTGAACCCAGCCAGAGTCAGCACCTTCAGGGGAGGGGAACCAGTGAGTGTAGAACTGAACCCAGCCAGAGTCAGTACCTTCAGGGGAGGAGAGGGAGGGGAACCAGTGAGTGTAGAACTGAACCCAGCCAGAGTCAGCACCTTCAGGGGAGGGGAACCAGTGAGTGCAGAACTGAACCCAGCCAGAGTCAGCACCTTCAGGGGAGGGGAACCAGTGAGTGTAGAACTGAACCCAGCCAGAGTCAGTACCTCCAGGGGAGGGGAACCAGTGAGTGTAGAACTGAACCCAGCCAGAGTCAGCACCTTCAGGGGAGGGGAACCAGTGAGTGTAGAACTGTACCCAGCCAGAGTCAGCACCTTCAGGGGAGGGGAACCAGTGAGTGTAGAACTGAACCCAGCCAGAGGTAGCACCTTCAGGGGAGGGGAGCCAGTGAGTGTAGAACTGTACCCAGCCAGAGTCAGCACCTTCAGGGGAGGGGAACCAGTGAGTGTAGAACTGAACCCAGCCAGAGTCAGCACCTTCAGGGGAGGGGAACCAGTGAGTGTAGAACTGAACCCAGCCAGAGTCAGTACCTTCAGGGGAGGGGAACCAGTGAGTGTAGAACTGAACCCAGCCAGAGTCAGCACCTTCAGGGGAGGGGAACCAGTGAGTGTAGAACTGAACCCAGCCAGAGTCAGTACCTTCAGGGGAGGGGAACCAGTGAGTGTAGAACTGAACCCAGCCAGAGTCAGTACCTCCAGGGGAGGGGAACCAGTGAGTGTGGAACTGAACCCAGCCAGAGTCAGCACCTTCAGGGGAGGGGAACCAGTGAGTGTAGAACTGAACCCAGCCAGAGTCAGCACCTTCAGGGGAGGGGAACCAGTGAGTGTAGAACTGAACCCAGCCAGAGTCAGCACCTTCAGGGGAGGGGAACCAGTGAGTGTAGAACTGTACCCAGCCAGAGTCAGCACCTTCAGGGGAGGGGAACCAGTGAGTGTAGAACTGAACCCAGCCAGAGTCAGTAGCTCCAGGGGAGGGGAACCAGTGAGTGTAGAACTGTACCCAGCCAGAGTCAGTACCTCCAGGGGAGGGGAACCAGTGAGTGTAGAACTGAACCCAGCCAGAGTCAGTACCTCCAGGGGAGGGGAACCAGTGAGTGTGGAACTGAACCCAGCCAGAGTCAGCACCTTCAGGGGAGGGGAACCAGTGAGTGAGGAACTGAACCCAGCCAGAGTCAGCACCTTCAGGGGAGGGGAACCAGTGAGTGTGGAACTGAACCCAGCCAGAGTCAGCACCTTCAGGGGAGGGGAACCAGTGAGTGTAGAACTGAACCCAGCCAGAGTCAGCACCTTCAGGGGAGGGGAACCAGTGAGTGTAGAACTGAACCCAGCCAGAATCAGTACCTTCAGGGGAGGGGAACCAGTGAGTGTAGAACTGAATCCAGACAGAGTCAGCACCTTCAGGGGAGGAGAGGGAGGGGAACCAGTGAGTGTAGAACAGATTTGGTGGTGAAAACTGGAAGTGTTGGAGAAACAGTCTAGAGATGTGTGATGGGTTTGGATTTCAGCACAGCAGGAGGGACAATGTGTGGGACAGGGATTTACAGCTTTGGAAGAACAAGAGAGGAAAGAATGTTCCATGGAAACTAGATGTGTCTATTCTGAATTTCTGCCTTGTACTGACAGTGATGAGTTTTGTTATCTCCTTTTACAGCGTATTAGAAGGGGAGATTTTCAGACAGGAAACAAAAACCTAACATCACGTAAGATTCGACTGAGTCAATTGATTCATCAGGACCCGAATATCATTGGCCTTTGAAAGTGGAAGGAGAAATGTTTCTCTGTTCTGTCTGTGGGAATAAATTTCAAATATCAGTGTGACTGGAAAGGTACCGAGACACACACACCCGAGTGAGAGTGTTCCAGTGCGCTGCCAGTGGAAAGAGCTTTAACCAGTTACACAGCCTGAAAAACCATCGCACCATTCACAGCGGGGAGAAACCGTAAACGTATTGTGTGCGTGGGCGAGGCTTCAACTGATCGTCCAACAATGGAGAGCCACAAGGATACCCGCACCACGGAGAAACCGTGGAAATGTGGTGACTGTGGGAAGGTATTCAGATCACCGTCTGAGCTGGAAATTCATCGACGCAATCACACTGGGGAGAGGCCGTTCACCTGCCCCGTGTGTGGGAAGGGATTCACTTGTTCATCCAACCTTGTAGTTCATCAGCGAGTTCACACTGGGGAGAGACCGTTCGCCTGCTCTGAGTGTAGGAAGGGATTCACTTGTTCATCCGACCTGCTGAAACATCAGCGAGTTCACACTGGGGAGAGGCTGTTCACTTGCTCTGAGTGTGGGAAGCGATTCACTCGATCATCCACCCTGCTGAGACACCAGCGAGTTCACACTGGGGAGAGGCTGTTCACCTGCTCTGAGTGTGGAAAGGGATTCACTCAGTCATCTGACCTGCTGAAACACCAGCGAGTTCACACTGGGGTGAAGCCATTCACCTGCTCAGAGTGTGGGAAAGGATTCACTTGTTCATCTGACCTGCTGAAACACCAGCGAGTTCACACTGGGGAGAAGCCATTCACCTGCTCAGAGTGTGGGAAGGGATTCACTCGGTCATACAACCTGCTGACACACCAACGAGTTCACAAATGACTGCAGGGGTTGGAATCTTCTGTTAATCACATCCCGACTGAACCATGTTCATTCTGACAGTTGGGGTTTGTTTCTGCTGATGTTAATAACCCTATAACTGGGCTGGACTTTAATATTCTGGATATATTGCTGATAGTGTTCTCTGGGCTGCAGTGTCCCTTTAAGAAACTCTGTGTGTTATCTTTCCCCTTAGTTCAGTGACTGTCACCAGAACTTCTGTTTGCAATAAAATTATGACCTTTTACTTTAATCCTAAATTGATCTTTGGTACAAAATCTATAATAGTGTGTGAAAGTGTCCACTGAAGAATATCTCCAATTAGAAAGAGCTTGCTGAAAATTCTTACTGACTTGCACATTACACACAGTGGCCCCTCCATTATCCACCAGAAAGAAGGGGAATGGGAATTGGTGGGGAATCTGTGTCCCCAAATGTTGCCCCTCGCGTCTGGTGTAGCAATCCCCTCGGCACGGGAATGGAGACAAGTCCAGACCAAAACTGTGCGCAGTACTCCAGGTGTGGTCTTACCAATGCCCCGTACAGTTGCAGCAGGACTTCACTACTTTTTAGTACATCATCCGACCTGCTGAGACACCAGCAACTTCACAAGTGACTGCAGGGGTTGGAATCTGCTGTTATTGCTGCTGTTAATCACATCCCGACTGAATCATGTTCATTATGACAGTTGGGGTCTGCCAGATTTTTGCCCACTCACTGAGCCTATCTATATCCCTTTATAGATTCTTTGCGTCCTCCTCACAACTTGCTTTCCCACCTATCTTTGTATCATCAGCAAATTTGGCTGCATTACACTCGGTCCCTTCATCCAAGTCATTAATATAAATTGTAAATAGTTGAGGCCCCAGCACTGATCCCCACTAGTTACAGTTTGCCAATCTGAAAATGAGCCATTTACCCAGACTCTGTTTTCTGTTAGTTAGCCAATCCTCTATCCATGCTAATATATTACCCCCAACCCCGTGAGCTCTTATCTTGTGCAGTAACCTTTTGTGTGGCACCCTATCAAAAACAGGAAGGCAGACTATTATCTGAATGGTGACAGATTAGGAAAAGGGGAGGTGCAACGAGACCTGGGTGTCATGGTACATCAGTCATTGAAAGTTGGCATGCAGGTCGTGAAGAAGGCAAATGGCATGTTGACCTTCATAGTGAGAGGATTTGAGTATAGGAGCAGGGAGGTGTTGCTACAGTTGTACAGGGCCTTGGTGAGACCACACCTGGAGTATTGTGTACAGTTTTGGTCTCCTAATCTGAGGAAGGACATTCTTGTTATTGAGGGAGGGCAGCGAAGGTTCACCAGACTGATTCCCGGGATGGCAGGACTGACATATGAAGAAAGACTAGATCGACTAGGCTTATATTCACTGGAATTTAGAAGAATGCGAGGGGATCTCAGAAATATATAACGTTCTGATGGGACTGGACAGGTTCGATGCAGGAAGAATGTTCCCAATGTTGGGGAAGTCCAGAACCAGGGGACACAGTCTATGGATAAGGGGTGAGCCATTTAGGACCGAGATGAGGAGAAACTTCTTCACTCAGAGAATTGTGAACTTGTGGAATTCTCTACCACAGAAAGTTGTTGAGGCCAGTTCGTTAGATGTGGCCCTTACAGCTAAAGGGATCAGGGGTATGGAGAGAAAGCAGGAAAGGGGTACTGAAGTTGCATGAGCATATTGAATGGTGGTGCCGGCTTGACGGCCGAATGGCCTACTCCTGCACCTGTTTTCTATGTTTCTATGTTTATCGAATGCTTTCTGGAATTCCAAATATGACATCAACTGGTTCTCCTTTATATATTCTGTTCGTTACATCCACAAACAACTCCAGCAAATGTGTCAAACATGATTTCCCTTTCATAAAACCATGCTGACTCTGCCTGACTGCAATATGATTTTCTAAATGTCCTGCTACTACTTCCTTAATGATGGACTCCAGTATTTTCCCATTGACAGATGGTAGACTAACTGGTCTCTAGTTTCCTGCTTTCTGTCTCCCTCATTTATTAAACAAGGTGTTACATTTGCGGTTTTCCATCTGCTGGGAGCTCTGCAGAATTCAGGGAATTTTGGTAGATTACAACCAATGCATCCACTATCTCTGCAGCCACTTCTTTTAAGACCCTAGGGTGCAGGCCATCAGGTCCAGGGGATTTGTCCACCTTTAGTCCCATTAGTTTTCTTATTACTTTATCTCCAGTGATAGTGACTGTTTTAAATCCGACACTCCCCCCCCCCCCAATAGCTCCTTGATAATCAACTATTGGGATGTGTTTAGTGTCCTCTACCGTGAAAACCGATACAAAAAATGTGTTCAAAGTCTCTGCCATTTCCGTGTTTCCCATTGTTAATTCCCCCGTCTTATCTAAGGGACTAACGTTTACTTTAGCTACTCGTTTCCTTTGTATATAACTGTAGAAGCTCTTACTGTCTGTTTTTATATTTTTTGCTAGTTTACTCTCTTCTCTGTCTTGATCATTTTTTTAGTTGCCCTTTGCTGGTTTCTAAAAATTTCCCAATCCTCTGGCCTCCCACTGACCTTCACAACATTGTATGCCTTTTTTTTTCAATTTGATACCATCCTTTACTTCCTTAGTTAGCCAGGGATGGTTCATTCTTTCTCTTAGCATCTTTATTTCTCACTTGAATAAATCTTTGCTGAGGGTTATGAAATATCTCCTTAAATGTTTGTCACTGTGTTTCTACAGTCTTACTGGGGGGCAGTGCTGTGCGGCGGGACAGGCTGGTGGGGAACCTTTGTCTTGCGGATGTTTAGTGTAAGGCCCAGGTTTTTTTATGCCTCATTAAATACGTTGACTATGACTTGGAGTTCAGCCTCTATGTGCGCAGACACAGATAGCTTGACGACAGAGGTTGGGGTGGTCTTGGACCTGGCCTGGAGACGACGAAGGTTGAACAGGTTCCTACTGGTTCTGTAGTTTAGTTCCACTCCAGCGAGGAGCTTGTTGACTGTAAAGTGGAGCATGGCAGCAAGGAAAATTGAGAAGAGGGTTGGGGCGATGGTGCAGCCCTGTTTGACCCCGGTCCGGATGTGGATTGGGTCTGTGATGGATCCATTGGTAAGGATTACAGCCTCCATGTCATCGTGGAGCAGGCAGATTCACGGCAAACGAGCCAAAGGTGGCCAGAGAAAACAGTACAAGGACACCCTCAAAGCCTCCCTGATAAAGTGGAACATCCCCATTGGCACCTGGGAATCTCTGACCAAAACCAACCTAAGAGCAGGATGTACATCCGGGAGGGCACCAAGCACCCCGAGTCTCATCGCCGAGAGCATGCAGAAATCAATCGCGGGTAGCGGAAAGAGCGTGCGGCAAACCAATCCCACCCACCCACCCTTTCGCTCAATGAATATCTGTCCCACCTGTGACAGAGACTGTCACTTAAGGACTCATTTTAGAGTGGAAGCACATCTTCCTCGATTCCAAGGAACTGCTATGAAGAAGACAGTCTTACCCTTTAACATATTTTCCCAGTCAACTTGGTGTCAGTGACAAGCATTGGTTTATATCAGACAGGAGGAGATTGGTGTCAGTGACTGTGGGGTGGGTTTATATCAGACAGGAGGAGATTGGTGTCAGTGACTGTGGGGTGGGTTTATATCACATGGGAGGAGATTGGTGTCAGTGACTGTGGGGTGGGTTTATATCAGACAGGAGGAGATTGGTGTCAGTGACTGTGGGGTGGGTTTATATCAGACAGGAGGAGATTGGGGACATGGAATGATAGCAGTTTGCAACACAGAAGGAGGCCATTTGGCCCATTGTGTCTGTGCAGCCAAAAAAGAGCTATCCAGCCTAATCCCACTTTCCTCTTGTGGTCTGTAGCCCTGTAGGTTATGGCACTTCCAGTGCATATCCAAGTACTTTGGTAAATGCGATGAGGGTTTCTGCCTCTACTACTCTTTAAGGCAGTTAGTTCAAGACTCGAGGTTATGCTAAAACACTAGTTAGGTCACAGCTAGAGTACTCACACAGTTCTGGTCACCACATTACAGGAAAGATGTGATTGCACTGGAGAGGGGGTACAGAGCATATTCATGAGGATGTTACCTGGACTGAAGAATTTTAGCTGAGGAAAGTTTGGATGGCCTGGCATTGTTTACTTTGGAATAGAGGAGGCTGCGGGTAGACTTAATTGAAGTGTATAAAATTATGAAGGACGCAGTTGGAGTGGATAGGAAGGATATAAGGACATAAGAAAAATAAATAGGAGCAGGAGTAGACCATCTGGCATCTTGAACCCGCTCTGCCATTCAATAAGATCATGCCCGATCTATTTCTCCACCTTAAATATATTCAATGACCCAGTGTCCACAGCTCTCTGGGGTATAGAATTCCAAAGATTCACAACCTTCTGAGAGAAGAAATTCTTCCTCATTTCCATTTTAAATGGGAGACCTCTTATTCTGAAACTACACCTCCTAGGTTCTAGATAACCCCCTGCATCAACTCAGAATCTTATACATTTCAATAAGATCAACTCTCAGTCTTCTAAACTCCAATGAGTATAGGCCCAACCTGTTCAACCTTTCTTCATATGACAACGCCTTCATCTCAGGAATCAACCTCGTGAACCTTCTCTGAACTGCCTCCATGTTCTAGGACCGGGAGAAGCGGACTCAGCTGCCGCCATCTTGGTCAGGGCGGGTCTCGTGGTGCATGTGCGGCCCTTTGGACAGGGACAAAGGGTGGGCGGGGCTTCAGGGTGTCTGTCACTTTGATTGGACCACATGTTTGTGCCCAGGTCGGTGGCCCCTGAAAGGGAGCCTTGTTGTGCTGATTGTTGTCTGGTGACCCTGGGCCAGCCGTGGCTCACCCTATTGGGCCAGCTCGGACTCACCCTATTGGGCCAATCTGGACTCACCCTATTGGGCCAGCCCTGGCTCACCCTATTGGGCCAGCACAGGCTCACCTTATTGGGCCAGCCCTGGCTCACCCTATTGGGCCAGCCCTGTCTCACCCTATTGGGCCAATCTGGACTCACCCTATTGGGCCAGCCCTGGCTCACCCTATTGGGCCAGCCCTGTCTCACCCTATTGGGCCAGCCCTGTCTCACCCTATTGGGCCAGCCTGGACTCACCCTATTGGGCCAATCTGGACTCACCCTATTGGGCCAGCCCTGGCTCACCCTATTGGGCCAGCACAGGCTCACCCTATTGGGCCAGCCCTGTCTCACCCTATTGGGCCAGCCCTGTCTCACCCTATTGGGCCAGCCTGGACTCACCCTATTGGGCCAATCTGGACTCACCCTATTGGGCCAGCCCGGACTCACCCTATTGGGCCAGCCCGGACTCACCCTATTGGGCCAATCTGGACTCACCCTATTGGGCCAGCCCTGTCTCACCCTATTGGGCCAATCTGGACTCACCCTATTGGGCCAGCACAGGCTCACCCTATTGGGCCAGCCCTGTCTCACCCTATTGGGCCAGCCCTGTCTCACCCTATTGGGCCAGCCTGGACTCACCCTATTGGGCCAATCTGGACTCACCCTATTGGGCCAGCCCGGACTCACCCTATTGGGCCAGCCCGGACTCACCCTATTGTGCCAGCACAGGCTCACCCTATTGGGCCAATCTGGACTCACCCTATTGGGCCAGCCCTGTCTCACCCTATTGGGCCAATCTGGACTCACCCTATTGGGCCAATCTGGACTCACCCTATTGGGCCAGCCCGGACTCACCCTATTGGGCCAGCCCGGACTCACCCTATTGGGCCAATCTGGACTCACCCTATTGGGCCAGCCCGGACTCACCCTATTGGGCCAATCTGGACTCACCCTATTGGGCCAGCCCAGACTCACCCTATTGGATCAGCACAGGCTCACCCTATTGGGCCAACACAGAAGTCCCAGTGTCCAGCAGAAAAAATCTGCAGCTCATTGATTTTATTCTCACTCTGTGCATAGTGGGTTCAGAACTGAACCTAACCTTGTAAACTGGAAATGCATCGTCACAGTCACACTGAGGAGTGGCCGTTCAGCTGCTCTGAGTGTGGGAAGGGATTCATCCATTCCTCCCACCTGCTGAGACACCAGCGAGTTCACAAGTGACTGCAGGTTTGGATTCTACTCTTATTGCTGGTGTTAATCACATCCCGACTGAATCGGGTTCGTTCTGTCAGTTGGGGTTTGTTTCTGCTGAAGTTACTATAACTGGGCTGGAGTTTAATATTTTGATATTTCAAATAACACTGTGTCGATAATTGATGTCTCCAAGATAAGATGAGACAAATTGATGTCCTGTTACCGACTGCATTTTGTGCATTTTCTCCTTTCCAACTCGAGATTATTTCAGTTCTCATACCTTCAATTACTCTCGGGGACAAGTGCCAGCACCCCCTACCTCCCAGAGTGCCTCTCCCCCTACCTCCCAGAGTGCCTCTCCCCCTACCTCCCAGAGTGCCTCTCCCCCTACCTCCCAGAGTGCCTCTCCCCCTACCTCCCAGAGTGCATCTCCCCCTACCTCCCAGAGTGCCTCTCCTTGCCTTGGTATCGAGCAATGGTGTCGGTAACACGCCTGGGATCACTGAACACAAAACCCAGTCTGTTAATCACTTTCAGATACTGGACTTAGCGTGTGCTCCACAGCATCTCTCTCACCTTCGATGTGTGAATGGAGCATCACGCCTGCAAACCTGGTTTCAATTTAAATTTGAATCCACTCAGCAAATGTATTTAAAAAAATATGTTCATGTAAACCGGTCGCATCAAATAATTGGCAAAGGTTTAGAGTCACCAAGATGAATAAATAAACACATCACGGCCCAATAAACCAGCTCTATATTCACAGGAGAAAGTCTGTTATCTAACACCTTGAATGTCAGTTGGTGAGATGAGACTGAATCACTTTCCACACACAACAGCATCCATTCCCACTCTCCCCACATTTAGTGTTGAGTCAGGTGGGTGCACGAGTTTCACAGGCTGAACGATTGGTTGAAGGTGCATCCACACACAGAACGTGTTCCTGTTTCTCCCCGCTGTGATTGGTGTTTTTACAAAGGCTGATGATCAGGTGATCCTGATCAATCCGGGAATCTGTCAAATCTTGACGCAATATTCGGTTTGAGTTTCCCAGCTGCAGGTCCTCCCCTTCTAATACCCTGCAAATAAATGGTGGCTACAAACATTACTTCATGTTCAAGATAGAAATTCAGAACAGACAATTCTAGATTCGATAGAACATTCTGTCCCCTCCTGTCCCCCTTAAGCTGTAAATTCCTTATTCCAGACACCCTTCATCTTCACCGTCTAAAATCAACATTCCTTTCAGCGTCTGAGATTTATTATTTCCAGAAAGTGCTGAATCTGGCTGGGTGCAATTCCACAGACATTAGTTAACCTCTAATGTCTCACCGTCAGTTGACTCAGCAAGTGCCAGCAGGATTTCCACTGTGGTAGGTATCACAGCCTCAAATCCTGTCCTTAAATGACATCCACACACTTCCCAGTTGAGGTCCCTGGATCGGTATGAAGAGCAGGGGCACTGGCTGATTTTTTATTTATATTTAGCCCAGTGGTACTGAGGACAATTATAATCCCTGAACTGCTGCCTTGGCTGAGATCAGCTCACAGCCCAGATCAAGGATCGAACTTGGGACCTTCCCAGTCAGTATTGCAGTGTTCTAAAATTTGGGCGGTTGGGGGAGGGTTAGAACAGAATATTTTGCAACAAATTTTACTCCACCTTTAACTGAAACCTTTGTCACACTGTATAATTCTGAATTTTTTCCAAATTATACAAGCAAGTTAAATGGATCATCAAAAACAATGAGACATTTTAGAAAGGCTCAAGTCACTGAAATAGACAGCTTTACAATCACTGCACAGTACAGAAGGGAGCGACTGTTAATGGGAACTCTGTTAGTGAAGTTCTCCGACACCTCAAGATAAACTGGACTGTCCCTTTAACTATAAATAGGCAGAGAAAGGGGAGTCCCTGTCCCTTTAAATATCTGCCCCATTCCCCCGGGCAGTGGGAGGAGGAACAACGCACGGTCTCTTTATATCCTGACCCAGCAAGCACCGCTGGATGGGCTAAAGAACATAAAATGTGGATTGCATCAGGTTCAGTAGAATAACTGATAAGAGCAAACAAGTATTTGCTATACATATATATATATATATATATATATATAGTGTGTGTATACAAAAAAAATCATTCTTAATATTTGCTAGTCAATTCCAGAGATAAATTATCTTCACCAATTATATTCCAGCATTTTATTTCCATTTTGTTTGTAATGTAATTGCAGAGTGTTTAATATCATGACCATTTATTGATAACACATTGTCTAGCCTGCTCTTGTTTAGAACGTGATGTCACACTGACCATTCCGTTACCAAGGTGACCATGTCTGTCCGCAGTATTCAGTGGGAAAGGGGATTAAATCACACCGAGGGTAATGAGCAGCCCCCCACCAGTCTCTGAGCTTTATTGTCCAGTGATCACCTCACCATCACACAGAATCCCCTGATATTCACCTGGGGTGTGGGATTATTGGTGCAAGTGATGGTAAAAATGAAATTATTGGGGTGAAAGAGGAGTTGGGGTGAGGAGGGGGAGGGGGTTGGAGAGTAGGGGTGGAGGAGGGGTTGGGGTGAGGAGTTGGAGAGTAGGGCTGGCTGGTGTGCAACCACACGTTAAAAAAAATCTACCCACAGGCATCTTCCACCCTTCAATATGTAGTTCGGGTTCCAGAATATTAGGTCCTTCATTGAAACACCAGTGAACTCCGCCCTTTTCGGCGTGGAAGCAAGTCATCCTCGTTTCGAGGGACTGCCTATGATGATGATGATGATGCAAGATTACCGAGAGGGTTCTTTAATATGGAAATGACTTTAAGGTGTTAACGACCTTGAACGTTCAACTTCTTATTTGCAGTAACGGATCTTGAATGCCTTGGCATGGTGATTAAATTGAACTTAAGACTTAAAAAAAAAAATGCTTGGAATGAATGATTTGGAGTCACGTATTATCTTCCACGACAGATTGGTCGAGAGGGAAGATAAAGAACTTGCTGCAAACACATTGCAGATACCTTTTGTATTGTTAAATCACAAAGGCTGGACAGAGGTTTTTGGGAAATTAAAACTGACTCGCTAAATAGATAGGAGTTGCTGCTCAAGCATTTGGGAAGGGAAATGTAAATCATATAACCTAAGTTTGACCTGTGGAGGGAAGACCTCTCACAGAGTGGTGCTATTTTTCCTTTATTTTCTTGCAGTGTGCCTAGAATGCTGGAGAAGCATCACTGACCTACATTCTTCCCAGTTAAGCAAAGCCTCGATTTCAAAATTTTCATGCTTGTTTTCAGATCCTTCCTTGGTCTTGCCCCTCCCGATCTCTGTAATCTCCACTAGCACCACAACCACGCAGAGATATCTGCTCTCCTCTAATTCTGCCTTCTTGAGCATCCCTGACGATAATCGCTCAATCTTCTGTTGCCTAGGCCCCAAGCTCTGAGACTCGCTCCCTAAACCTCTCCACCTCTAATTCCTCCTTTTAAGATGCTCCTTTGTCTTTGACCAAGCTGTTCGTCACCTGTGCCAATATCTGCTTATGTGGCTTGGTTTTATGTTTTTGTTTTATAATACTCTGTGAAATTCCTTGGGATGTTTTACACATTAAAGACGTTATATAAATACAAGTTTTGTTTTTGTTGTTGCTGATTCCCTTGATTTGACCTTTCATAGTATTACATAGAATGTACAGCACAGAAACAGGCCATTCGGCCCAACTGGTCCTTGTCTGGGTTTAAATTTCACACGGCCCTCCTCCCACCCCATCAACACATCCTCCTATTTCTCTACAGTGAGGAGTTCCTTCTAGTGCCCGTCCAAAGTGCCAATGTGTGAGGGTATGCAGTGATTGTTGGCAGCCTATTCAACCTTGGGGGCATCACAGTCCACAAAATGCCCCTTTGCAGACTTGGCCTTTGCTGCTGGGGTGAGTGGACAGTGATCAGTAGCAGGAGCCCAGGGCACTGAGGTTAACTGCAGTCTCCCCCACTGCAGCCCAGGCTGGGATCAGCTGACAAACCCCACAGTAAGCAGCTGGAATATACAACCTCTCCTGGTCTGCACTGGGGGTCAAGGGTCAGCACAGAATGTCATCATCCTTGACCCCCAGCCTCCCTCACTCAGGAGAACCAAGTTGCATTCACGTCATGACGCCAACACGTTCCAGCGCGTGTCACCCTCGGCAGCCCGCCCACTGTTCCCGCGATCTCGCTCCCCATTGGTCGGAAGCTCCTGTCAATCAGGCCGTGGGAGCGGGTGACGCGTCCCTCAACCTCGCGCCGCCCAACGGCCGGAGGCGGAGAGAAGATTCCGGAGCGGGGGAGGAGGGAGCGGCGGCGGCGGGGCGCAGGGGAGCCCTGGAACCGGTAGGGAGGCTTTCTAAACACCCGGGGTAGGCCTCAGGCCCCGAACAACAACCTGCGGCTCCGGCGTTTGCCCCGAGCCGGGCCCCCGGGGGCAGCTGCGGGGCTTTCTCCCGGTGACAGGCCCCCGGCAACGGCCGCCATCTTGGGGCAGGATCTGCTGGGGACAGTGACGTCACGGGGCTGCAGGGCGCTGATTGGTTGGTGAGTCGGACAGGCTTTGTCCCTCCGCGGGCTGACAAACTGTCCATTGCTGCAATCACAACTTGTATTTATATAGCGCCTACAACGGAGCAACACGTCCCAAGGGCTTCACAGCAGCGTTACAGGCACAACACATACATCTAACACCCAGACACAAAAGGAGCAATTGAGGCAAGTGACCAAAAGCTGGTTTAAAGAGGCAGGTTTTAAGGAGCATCTTAAAGGAGGAAAGAGAGGGAGAGGTTTAGGGAGGGAGTTCCCGAGCTTGGGGCCCAGGCAGCTGAGGGCACGGCCACCGCTGGTGGAGCGATTATAATGAGGGATGTTCAAGACGGCAGAATTTGAGGAGCGCAGACGTCTCGTCGGGTTGTGAGGCTGAAAAAGAGGGATTTTTAAACGGTGAGAATTTTGAAATCGAGGCGTTGTTTAACCGGGAGCCAATGTAGGTCAGTGAGCACAGGGGTGATGGGTGATCGTGACTTGGTGCGAGTTAGGACATGGGGTGTCGAGTTTTGGATGACCTCAAGTTTATGTTGTGTAGAATGTGTGAGTCGCTTCTCGGCCTTTTGGCTAAGATCATGCGTAACTGCCCTGACAGGGGAGTAACCATGACCCCAAAGTGGTTCTCCCTGGATCAGGAAGGTGATTCTCCTATGCTTTTTGGAAATAGGAGGTGGGTGGGGTGGCTTGACCCATCCACCTCCACGGAGGTGTGTGGGGGACCTGACCCATCCACCTCCATGGCACGAACCTGGTATTGCAGTACTTCCAGGAATGGTGCAGTGGCTCTAGGCCTTTTGGCTAAGAGCATTGGCGCAGAGTGATCCTTGATGTGTGCAAGGTGACCTCTGGTGTTTGTGATTTGACAAAGAATTGGAAAGATTGGCTACGAATTTTTAAAAAAAAGAATGTGTGAGGCCAGGAGTGAGTTGGAGTAGTCAAGTCTCGAGGTAACAAAAGCATGGGTGAGGGTTTCAGCAGCAGAAGAGCTGAGGTAGAGGCTGAAGCGAGCAATGTTACGGAGGTGGAAAAAGGCAGTTTTAGTTATGCCGCGAATATGTGGCTCAACTCATTTCAGGGTCAAATATGACACCTAGGTTGTGAACAGTCTTTTCACTCTCAGATTGATGCTAGGGAGAGGGATGGAGTCAGTGGTTAGGGAACACAGTTTGTGGCGGGGTCCAAAGATAATGGCTTCGGTCTTCCCAATATTTGGAGAAAATTTCTGCTTATCCGGTACTGGATGTCGGACAAACAATCTAATTTATAACTATATTTAATTAGTAACTAAACCAGATAAAACAATTGAGTAATAAAACTAAAATAATAAAAAATAATGAATTAACTACTCAAATAAAGACAGAAAAAGCTGGAGATCTCAGCGGGTCAGGCAGCATCTGGAGAGAAGCAGAGCCAATGTTTCGGGTCTGTGACCCTTCCTCAGGACTGGCAAAAGTTTTAAATGTAACAGAATGTTAAGGAAGTGCTGGGGCCTGAAAGGGGGAGGGGAGGGAAGAACAAAAGGGAATATCTGTGATCGGGTGGGAGGCAGAAGAGATTTAAGAGACAAAAGCGATGATGGGCCAAACTGATACAGTAATGACACAAGTTAGGAAACAAAAGATGAGTCTAGATAGGGTGTGGATTCCTGAATAATTACCAGCTGCCATGGGAAACCGGGAGAAGTTTGTAAAAAAAAAAGGAAGGAAAGGGAACAAAATATGGTCAGAGATTATGATCTGAAATTGTTGAACTGGATGTTGAGTCCAGAGGCTGTAAAGTGCCTAAACAAAAGATGAGGTGCTGTTTAGAGATTAATGTGCAAAGTTAAAGCACATGGGATTGGGGGTAGTGTGCTGACGTGGATTGAGAACTGGTTGTCAGACAGGAAGCAAAGAGTAGGAGTAAATGGGTACTTTTCAGAAGGGCAGGCAGTGACTAGTGGGGTGCCGCAAGGTTCTGTGCTGGGGCCCCAGCTGTTTACACTGTACATTAATGATTTAGACGAGGGGATTAAATGCAGTATCTCCAAATTTGCGGATGACACTAAGTTGGGTGGCAGTGTGAGCTGCGAGGAGGATGCTATTAGGCTGCAGAGTGACTTGGATAGGTTAGGTGAGTGGACAAATGCATGGCAGATGAAGTATAATGTGGATAAATGTGAGGTTATCCACTTTGGTGGTAAAAACAGAGAGACAGACTATTATCTGAATGGTGACAGATTAGGAAAAGGGAAGGTGCAACGAGACCTGGGTGTCATGGTACATCAGTCATTGAAGGTTAGCATGCAGGTACAGCAGGCGGTTAAGAAAGCAAATGGCATGTTGGCCTTCATAGCGAGGGGATTTGAGTACAGGGGCAGGGAGGTGTTGCTACAGTTGTACAGGGCCTTGGTGAGGCCACACCTGGAGTATTGTGTACAGTTTTGGTCTCCTAACTTGAGGAAGGACATTCTTGCTATTGAGGGAGTGCAGCAAAGATTCACCAGACTGATTCCCGGGATGGCGGGACTGACCTATCAAGAAAGACTGGATCAACTGGGCTTGTATTCACTGGAGTTCAGAAGAGTGAGAGGGGACCTCATGGAAACGTTTAAAATTCTGACGGGTTTAGACAGGTTAGATGCAGGAAGAATGTTCCCAATGTTGGGGAAGTCCAGAACCAGGGGTCACAGTCTGAGGATAAGGAGTAAGCCATTTAGGACCGAGATGAGGAGAAACTTCTTCACCCAGAGAGTGGTGAACCTGTGGAATTCTCTACCACGGAAAGTAGTTGAGGCCAATTCACTAAAATATATTCAAAAGGGAGTTAGATGAATCCTTACTACTAGGGTGATCAAGGGGTATGGCGAGAAAGCAGGAAGGGGGTACTGAAGTTTCGTGTTCGGCCATGAACTCATTGAATGGCGGTGCAGGCTAGAAGGGCTGAATGGCCTGCTCCTGCACCTATTTTCTATGTTTCTATGTTCCTCGAGCTTGTGTTGAGCTTCGTTGTACATGAAACTCTTTTTGGAGTTTATCTGAAAAACATTAATCCGTGCCACCCGACCTGGATGACACACCAAACATTTACAAGGCCCTTTTTTTCTTTTTTGTGGTTTTCTTTTTGTGTTTTTCTTTTTTTTTGGGCACTAAAATCAATTTTTTTTTCCAGTGCCCCCTATAAAAGGGGAGGGGGACACTAAAAGCACCGGCAATTAAAACAAATTAAACTTTAAAACGTAAAATCAAATTAAAATTTGGTTGCCGGGCGTGATGATGCACTCCAGTCCCTCCGGTGCCCACCTCTCGCGGAAGGCCGCGAGCGTACCGGTGGAATCCCAAAAAGTTAGTTTGCAGGTGCAGCAGGTAATCAGGAAGGCAAATGGAATGTTGGCCTTCATTGCGAGAGGGATGGAGTACAAAAGCAGGGAGGTCCTGCTGCAACTGTACAGGGTATTGGTGAGGCCGCACCTGGAGTACTGCGTGCAGTTTTGGTCACCTTACTTAAGGAAGGATATACTAGCTTTGGAGGGGGTACAGAGACGATTCACTAGGCTGATTCCGGAGATGAGAGGGTTACCTTATGATGATAGATTGAGTAGACTGGGTCTTTACTCGTTGGAGTTCAGAAGGATGAGGGGTGATCTTATAGAAACATTTAAAATAATTAAAGGGATAGACAAGATCGAGGCAGAGAGGTTGTTTCCACTGGTCGGGGAGACTAGAACTAGGGGGCACAGCCTCAAAATACGGGAGAGCCAATTTAAAACCGAGTTGAGAAGGAATTTCTTCTCCCAGAGGGTTGAGGGTTGTGAATCTGTGGAATTCTCTGCTCAAGGAAGCAGTTGAGGCTAGCTTATTGAATGTATTCAAATCACAGACAGATTGATTTTTAACCAATAAGGGAATTAAGGGTTACGGGGAGCGGGCGGGTAAGTGGAGCTGAGTCCACAGCCAGATCAGCCATGATCTTATTGAATGGCGGAGCAGGCTCGAGGGGCTAGATGGCCTACTTCTGTTCCTAATTCTTATGTTCTTATGAACAGTACAGGAGACCGAGGACGGAGGGGTCAGAGTGGGAGTGGAGAATTAAAGTGACAGGCGACTGGAAGCTCAGGGTCAGGCGACCGGAAGCTCAGGGTCACACTTGCGGACTGAACGGAGGTGTTCCGCAAAGTGCTCACCCAATCTGCATTTGGTCTCCCCAATATAGAGACCACATCATGAGCAGTGAATACAGAATACTAAATTGAAAGAAGTACAAGTAAATCGCTGTTTCACCTGGAAGGAATGTTTGGGGCCCTGGATAGTGGGAAGGGAGGAGGTAAAAGGGCAGGTGTTGCATCTCCTGCGCTTGCACGGGAAGGTGCCGTGGGAAGGGGAGGGGTTGCTGGGGATGACTGCGGAATGGACCAGGCTGTCACGGAGAGAGCGGTTCCTTCGGAATGTTGGGAGGGGAAGATGTGATTGGTCGTCGGTTCACGTTGGAGGTGGTGGAAATGGCGGAGGCTGATCCATTGAACATGGAGGCTGGTGGGGTCAAAGGTGAGGACAAGGAGAACCCTATGGTGACTCTAAGAGGGAGGGGAAGGGGCGAGAGCAGAAGTGTGGGAAATAGAACGGACACTGTCGAGGGTCATGTTAACCGTGGCGGAGGGGAATCCTCGGATGAGGAAAAAGGAAGACATTTCAGAGGCACTAGTGTGGAAGGTGGCATCGTCAGAACAGATGCAACAGAGACGGGGAAACTGGGAGAATGGAATGGAGTCCTTACAGGATGCAGGGTGGGAGGAAGTGTAATCCAGGTAGCTGTGGGCTTACCTCTTTCTTACCTCCCTCGCCTCTTTTTCCGGTACATTGATAACTCTATCGGTGCCGTCTCCTGCTTTCTCCCAAAACTGGAAAATATCATTCACTTTGCATCCAATTTCCACCCTTCCCTCACCTTCACATGGTCCATCTCCGACTCTTGCCCTTCCTTGACTTCTCCACCTCCATCTCTGGGGATAAGCTTACAACCAGTATCCACTATAAGCCCACTGACATGTCTTCCTTTTTCCTCAACAGAAGATTCCCCTCCGCCGTGGTTAACATGGCCCTCAGCCGTGTCCATTCCATTTCCTGCACCTCTGCTCTCACCCCTTCCCTCCCATTTAGAACCATGAACGGGTTCCCCTTGTTCCCACATCCTCCGCCACCTCCAGTGTGACCCCACCACCAATCACATCTTCCCCATCCCTCTCAGCATTCCGAAGCGATCGTTCTCTCCATGACATCCTGGTCCATTCCACTGTCTCTGTGATGCCCAGGATCCTATAAGCTTTTTAACTGCTTTCTCACCCTGTCCTGCCACCTTCAGTGATTTGTGCACATATACCCGCAGGTCTCACTGTTCATGCACCTGCTTTAGGATTGTACCCTTTAGTTTATATTGCCCCTCCTCGTTCATTTAATCATACTGCTCTAATTTTATTTCTTAACTCGGATTCACGGCCTCATTTTATTTCTTCCTCCGAGCCTCTCAACTTAATCTGGCAGCGTAATGTTGGTGAGTGGTGATTGATGGTCCGGGTTAACCAACAGGCTCAGAGGCCGGAGGGCCCAGGGAGCAGCGTGTTCTGTAACCAATCGCGGTGCTCGAGGGGTGGATCCTGAGTCGGCCAGTCATGTGAGTCAGTGTGAACCCGTTAAACAATTTATTTTAGTTCCTATTATGAGTTTCAGACACTTCAGTGCCAAGTGGACCAGGTGTTTAAATGAGATTCATTTCCCTCTTTCCATGTCGCTGTTAGTTAAAGGTACAGAGATTGATTCCCCCTCATTATGCATTCGTAGTAGTTAAAGTAACATCCTTCCTGTTGGTAGTGAGTCACGTTCTATGCTGGGCGAGATGGCTGGTGCCTCCAAAGCAAGTATTTCCTTCCTTAGATAAGGAGACCAAAACTGTGCACAGTACTCCAGATGTGGTCTCACCAAAGCCCTGTACAATT
This sequence comes from Pristiophorus japonicus, assembly GCF_044704955.1. Lineage (NCBI taxonomy): Eukaryota > Metazoa > Chordata > Chondrichthyes > Pristiophoridae > Pristiophorus > Pristiophorus japonicus. The sequence goes on along the minus strand of NW_027251590.1, from coordinate 1,063,160 downwards.
GTAGCAAGACTTCCTTACTCTTGTACTCCAACCCCTTGCAATAAAGGACAACATACCATTTGTCTTCCTTATTGCTTGCGTACCTGCTCGCTCACTTTCTGTGTTTCTTGCACAAGGACAGCCAAATCTCCTTGAACACCAACATTTAAAAGTTTCTCACCATTTAAAAGATATTCTGTTTTTCTATTGTTCCTACCAAAGTGAATAACCTCACATTTCCCGACATTATACTCCATCTGCCACCTTACTGCCCACTCACATAGTCTATCGATATATCTTGTTCTCACAGCTTTCTGTCCCACCTAGTTTTGTATCATCAGCAAAGTTGGATACATTACACTCGGTCAATTCATCTCTGTCATTAATCATAAAATCATCAAAATTTACAGCATGGAAGGAGGCCATTTCAGCCCACCGTGTCCGTGCCGACCGACAAAGAGCTATCCAGCCTAATCCCACTCTCCAGCTCTTGGTCCATAGCCCTGTAGGTGACGGCACTAAGTGCACATCCAAGTATTTTTTAAATGAGGTGAGAGTTTCTGCCTCTACCATCCTTCAGACAGTGAGCTCCAGACCCCCACCATGCTCTGCATGAAGACATTTCCCTTTGTATCTCCTCTAAACAAATTACTTTAAATCTATTCCCCCTGGTTGTTATAAGAACATAAGAATTAGGAACAGGAGTAGGCCATCTAGCCCCTCGAGCCTGCTCCGCCATTCAACAAGATCATGGCTGATCTGGCCGTGGACTCGGCTCCACTTACCCGCCCGCTCCCCGTAACCCTTAATTCCCTTATTGGTTAAAAATCTATCCATCTGTGATTTGAATACATTCAATGAGCTAGCCTCAACTGCATCCTTGGGCAGAGAATTCCACAGATTCACAACCCTCTGGGAGAAGAAATTCCTTCTCAACTCGGTTTTAAATTGGCTCCCCCGTATTTTGAGGCTGTGCCCCCCTAGTTCTAGTCTCCCCGACCAGTGGAAACAACCTCTCTGCCTCTATCTTGTCTATCCCTTTCATTATTTTAAATGTTTCTATAAGATCACCCCTGATCCTTCTGAACTCCAATGAGTAAAGACCCAGTCTACTCAATCTATCATCATAAGGTAACCCCCTCATCTCCGGAATCAGCCTAGTGAATCGTCTCTATATCCCCTCCAAAGCTAGTATATCCTTCCTTAAGTAAGGTGACCAAAACTGCACGCAGTACTCCAGGTGCGGCCTCACCAATACCCTATACAGTTGCAGCAGGACCTCCCTGCTTTTGTACTCCATCCCTTTTGCAATGAAGGCCAACATTCCATTCGCCTTCCTGATTACCTGCTGCACCTGCAAACTAACCTTTTGGGATTCATGTACAAGGACCCCCAGGTCCCTCTGCACCGCAGCATGTTGTAATTTCTCCCCATTCAAATAATATTCCCTTTTACTGTTTTTATTTCCCAAGGTGGATGACCTCACATTTTCCGACATTGTATTCCATCTGCCAAACCTTAGTCCATTCGCTTAACCTATCTAAATCTCTTTGCAGCCTCTCTGTGTCCTCTACACAACCCGTTTTCCCACTAATCTTTGTGTCATCTGCACATTTTGTTACACTACACTCTGTCCCCTCTTCCAGGTCATCTATGTATATTGTAAACAGTTGTGGTCCCAGCACCGATCCCTGTGGCACACCACTAACCACCAATTTCCAACCCGAAAAGGACCCATTTATCCCGACTCTCTGCTTTCTGTTAGCCAGCCAATTCTCGATCTATGCTAATACATTTCCTCTGACTCCGCGTACTTTTATCTTCTGCAGTAACCTTTTGTGTGGCACCTTATCGAATGCCTTTTGGAAATCTAAATACACCACATCCATCGGTACACCTCTATCTACCACGCTCGTTATATCCTCAAAGAATTCCAGTAAATTAGTTAAACATGATTTCCCCTTCATGAATCCATGTTGTGTCTGCTTGATTGCACTATTCCTATCTAGATGTCCCGCTATTTCTTCCTTAATGATAGCTTCAAGCATTTTCCCCACTACAGATGTTAAACTAACCGGCCTATAGTTACCTGCCTTTTGTTTGTCCCCTTTTTTAAACAGAGGCATTACATTAGCTGCTTTCCAATCCGCTGGTACCTCCCCAGAGTTCAGAGAATTTTGGTAGATTATAACGAATGCATCTGCTATAACTTCCACCATCTCTTAATACCCTGGGATGCATTTCATCAGGACCAGGGGACTTGTCTACCTTGAGTCCCATTAGCCTGTCCAGCAGTACCCCCCTAGTGATAGTGATTGTCTCAAGGTCCTCCCTTCCCACATTCCCGTGACCAGCAATTTTTGGGATGGTTTTTGTGTCTTTCACTGTGAAGACCGAAGCAAAATAATTGTTTAAGGTCTCAGCCATTTCCACATTTCCCATTATTAAATTCCCCTTCTCATCTTCTAAGGGACCAACATTTACTTTAGTCACTCTTTTCCGTTTTATATATCGGTAAAAGCTTTTACTATCTGTTTTTATGTTTTGCGCAAGTTTACTTTCGTAATCTATCTTTTCTTTCCTTTATTGCTTTCTTAGTCATTCTTTGCTGTCGTTTAACATTTTCCCAATCTTTTAGTTTCCGACTAGCCTTGGCCACCTTATACACATTGGTTTTTAATTTGATACTCTCCTTTATTTCCTTGGTTATCCACGGCTGGTTATCCCTTCTCTTACCGCCCTTCTTTTTCACTGGAATATATTTTTGTTGAGCGCTATGAAAGAGCTCCTTCAAAGTCCTCCGCTGTTCCTCAATTGTGCCACTGTTTAGTCTGTGTTTCCAGTCTACTTTAGCAACTCTGCCCTCATCCCACTGTAGTCCCCTTTGTTTAAGCATAGTACGCTCATTTGAGACACTACTTCCTCACCCTCAATCTGTATTACAAATTCAACCATACTGTGATTATTCATTCCGAGAGGATCTTTTACTCTGAGATTGTTTATTATTCCTGACTCATTACACAGGACCAGATCTAAGATAGCTTGCTCCCTTGTAGGTTCTGTAACATACTGTTCTAAGAAACAATCCCGTATGCATTCTATGAATTTCTCCTCCAGGCTACTCCGTGTTGACCCCTCTGCCAAGGGAACAGGTCCTTCCTAGCCACTCTATCCAGGCCCATGATAATTTATTTAGACTTCCCTCAGCCTCCTCTGTTCCAAAGAAAACAGACTCAGCATCTCCAACCTTTCCTCATAGCCAAAATTCTCTAGTCCAGGCAACATTCTTGTAAATCTCCTCTGCACCCTTTCCAGTACAATCACATCTTTCCTGTAATCAGGAAGGCCAATGGAATCTTGGTCTTTATTGTAAAGGGGAAGGAGTATAAAAGCAGGGAAGTCTTGTTACAATTGGACAGGATATTGGTGAGGTCACACCTGGAATACTGTGTGCAGTTTTGGTTTCCATATTTATGAAAGAATATACTTGCTTTGGAGGCAGTTCAGAGAAGGTTCACAAGGTTGATTCCGGGGATGAGGGGGTTGACTTATGAGGAAAGGAGTAGGTTTGGCCTCTACTCATTGGAATTCAGAAGAATGAGAGGTGATCTTATTGAAATGTATAAGATTATGAGGGGACTTGACAAGGTGGATGCAGTGAGGATGTTTCCACTGATAGGGGAGACTAGAACTAGGGGGCATGATTTCTGAGGGTTGTAAATCTGTGGAATTTGCTGCCTCAGAGAGCTGTGGAAGCTAGGACATTGAATAAATTTAAGATCGAAACGGACAGTTTCTTAACCGAATAAGGGGTTATGGAGAGCGGGAAGGGAAGTGGACCTGAGTCCATGATTGGATCAGCCATGATCGTGTTAAATGGTGGAGCAGGCTCGAGGGGCCGTATCGCCTACTCCTGCTCCTATTTCTTATGTTCGTATGTAATGTGGTGACCAGAACTGCACACAGTTATTCCAGCTGCGGCCTAACCAGTTCAGGCATAACCTCCTAGCTCTTGTATTCCATGCCTCGACTAATAAAGGCAAGTATTCCATAGGCCTTCTTAACCACCTTATCTACCTGGCCTGCCACCTTCAGGGATCTGTGGACCTGCACTCCAAAGTCCCTTTGTTCCTCTACACTTTTCAGTGTCGTACCACTTATTGTGTATTCCCTTGCCTGGTTAGACCTCCCCAAATGCATGACCTCACACTTATCCGGATTGAATTCCATTTGCCACTGTTCTGCCCCCCCTGACCAGTACATTGATATCTTCCTGCAGTCTGCAGCTTTCTTCTTAATTCTCAACCACACAGCCTATTTTAGTGTCACCTGGAAACTTCTTAATCATATCCCAACATTCAAGTCCAAGTCATTGATATATACCAAAAAAACAAGGGACCCAGCACTGAGCCCTGCGGAACCCCACTGGATAAAGCCTTCCAGTCACAAAAACACCCAGCAACCGTTACCCCTTGCTCCCAGCCTGAGCCAATTTTGGATCCAACTTGCCACTTGCCCTGGATCCCATGGGCTTTTACTTTTGTGACCTGTCTGCCATGTGGGACCTTATCAAAAGCTTTGCTAAAATCCATATACACTACATCATACGCACTGCCCTCATCGACCCTCCTTGTTACCTCCTCGAAAAACTCAGTTAAGTTCGTCAGACACGACCTTCCCTTAACAAATCCATGCTGACTGTCCTTGATTAATCCCCATCTTTCCAAATGAAGATTTATTCTGTCCCTCAGGATTTGTTTCCAATAATTTTCCCACCACTGAGGTTCCAGGGTGATGTCAGGAAGCACTTCCTCACACAAATGGTGAGAATCTGTTTCTCTTGGCTCGAGAGTCTAGAACTAAGGGTTATTGTCTCAGGATACGGGCTCGGTCAGTTAGGACTGAGCTGATGAGACATTTCTGTACTCGGGGTCGTGAATCTTTAGAATTCTCTACCAGAGGACTGTGGATGCTGAGTCGTTGAGTATATTCAGGGCTGAGATAGAAAGCTGTTTGGACACTAAAGGAATCGAGGGATACGGGGATAGTGCGGGAAAGTGGAGCTGAAGTACAAGATCATCCTGGATCTTATTGAATGGTGCAGCAGGCTCGAGGGGCTGTATGGCCTACTCCTGCTCCTAGTTCTTATGTTCTTAAAGGTTATGGAAATCTGGAATTCTGTTCCCTATTAAACTGAGGCTGGGGGCCAATTGAAAATTCCAAAACTGTGATTGATAGATTCTTCTTAGGCAAGGATATTAAGGGAGATGGAACCAAGGCAGATAGACGGAGTTAAGATACAGATCAGCCACGATCTAATTGAATGGCGGAACTATGACTCAGTCACACTGGGTGGTGCCTGTAAGAGATTCCGTAACCTCTCACCAACAGTTCTTGATTTCAGGATTTATAAGAACAAAATACACTCGGCTTTGGCTCAACCTTAAACTTGTACGTTTATTGAACTTGCGTTATTCCCCAGTACACAACCTCCGAGATTCGACCGGAATAACACAGAACCCACAATACAAAACCCCTACAGGAGGTTACCTGAAACCTAACAGGAAATATCACAGTTTGAAACCCTTCCGCGATCGACTGTGATTATAAAACTACTCGGACAAATTCCCCGACGGTCTGACTGAAACTTATAATCACCCACACAGCTGGTTGTTCCGGTGTCGATTGTAGGCCGGGACCAGGTGACCACCCTGCATCCTTCACTGCACTGCCCTCGCTCCGAAGTGGTCCTCTTTTTATGGGGCTTCATAATCACAGCATCAAACATATTTCCTGCTGTTCCCGTCAACTCTTCCGATGGTTAATTACCTCTTGATCATCAGTGTATTCCACCCCCTGGCCCAGACAGGGGCATGGTCAGCTCTCCTGCTGTGTAGTACAATGCAAACCTTCCTTGGGAACAGATCTGGCTCCACAGTTGAGGAATGTGTGAATGTCCCTCTTCCTTCTTGACAGGGACAGGGACCATTGAAGGTGTGCATGGCCGGCGTCTGGTGCTATTGCCTGCGTTGATTAGATCGATGGCAGGTGTCCTGTATCATTGTCTCTGACGATGTCCTTCCAATCTCTCAATGAGTCATCGTTTCACTGCAATGTTTGAATGAACCCGTTATTATATAGTCCCACCCTCTGAGTGTTTGTACTGAGGTGTAGTTTTTAATAACCAGTCCCACCGTCTGTGGGTTTTATATTCTATTCTACAGTCCATTTTACAATAGGGGTCGGGGTGGTAGGGATAGATCCTACATGCCTTTACCCACTGAGCCATTGGGAGGAGGGTCCAGTGACCCTGCTGGAAAATGCACGTGTGAGGCCTCAGGTAGGGACAGTGGAATAGCCTGTCGACACTCACTGTCGAGGTTCACACATGGACATTGGGCACATGGATCACATATTGGAGAGAAACTGGTGAGTGTAGAACTGAACCCAGCCAGAGTCAGCACCTTCAGGGGAGGAGAGGGAGGGGAACCAGTGAGTGTAGAACTGAACCCAGCCAGAGTCAGCACCTTCAGGGGAGGAGAGGGAGGGGAACCAGTGAGTGTGGAACTGAACCCAGCCAGAGTCAGCACCTTCAGGGGAGGGGAGGGAGGGGAAGTAGAACTGAACCCAGCGTAGGATATTAAGGGATATAGGGATAGTTGTGTATGTAAACGTTATAACTGTGTAAGACTTGCCACCAGAGGGCGCACCTGTTGTAGACCTAAGGGTCAGCTGCACACCGCGTGCAAGCGAGTATAAAAGGTTGTCTGCCATGCTGCTTTGGCAGTTTGGAGTTTTATTAAAGAGACTAACATCACATCAGTTGAAGCTCACAGTACTCAGTCTTGTGGAGTTATTCTAAACATAACAGGGATAGTGCAGGAAGGTGGAGTTGAGGTAGAAAATCAGCCATGATCTTATTGAATGGCGGAGCAGGCTCGAGGGACCGAATGACCTCCTCCTGCTCCTAGTTCTTGTGTATGTTCTGGTGTTCATTCACGACTGGATGTGGCGGGACTGCAGAGCTTTGATCTAATTCATTGATTGTGGGATTGCTTAGCCTTGTCTATACCATGCTGCTTCCACTGCTCAGTATGTATGTAGTCCTGTGTTGCAGCTTCCCCAGGCTGGTACCTCATTTCTCGGTACACCTGGTGCTGCTCCTGGCATGCTCTTCTGCACTCCTAATTGAACCAGGCTTGATGGTAATGTTAGAGTGAGGGATATGCCGGGCCATGAGGTTACAGATTGTGGTGGATACAATGCTGCTGCTGCTGATGGCCCACAGCACCTTATGGATGCCCAGTTTTGAGCTGCTAGATCTGTTCTGACTCTATCCCGTTTAGCACGGTGATAGTGCCACACAACACATTTGAGAGTGTGTTCGGTGTGACTTTGTCTCCACAATGACTGTGTGCGGTGGTCACTACTACTAATGCTGTCATAGACAGATGTATCGCCATGTGGGACAGGCTCGATACACCAGATGGTCTTTACCTGTCCCTCATTCTTCGTATCTGCGACAGGTAGATTGGTGAGGACCAGGTCAAGTAGGTTTTTTCCTCGTGTTGGTTCTCTCACCATCTGCTGCAGGCCCAGTCTGGCAGATATGTCCTTCAGGACTCGGTCAGCTCAGTCAGTAGTGGTACTACTGAGCCACTCTTGGTGATGGACATTGAAGTTCCCCACCCAGAGTACATTCTGTGCCCTTGCTACCCTCAGTGCTTCTTCCAAGCTTAAACCAGTGTGAGTAATAGAATAGATTAGATTATAATGTGAGATGTTTATACCTATAATTGTGAAACGAGAAGAATTAACAGCAGGCAGCAGAGTTTAGGGATAATGAGAAAATTACTGAAGAAAAGTACCTGCTGGGAACCAGGGAATGTGTGCTTGTAAATCACAGATTAGAGAAGTTCCAGCTGTCTTTTCCTCACTTCCTGCCCAAACCCAGCAGAGAAGACAAAGAAGATCCGGTGCCAGAGGTGGATCAGTGCAGGGTATAAAAGTGAGGGGAGACTGATGTAAGGGGGCAGTGGGGACTGGAGACACCGGAGATCAAGCTCAGGGCCCCCGAGGTTCCATCCAGCGGGCTGACCTGGTGTCAGTTACTGTGGACACGCGGGACTTGCATCTTTACTCTGATGTAGAGCACAGAGAATCTGCTCAAATTATATTTCTTAAGATATTAAAGTTGCTAATAATCATTGAATATATTTAAGGTGGAGATAGACAGCGTTTTGAAAGATAAGGGAGTGAAGGGTTATGGGGAGCGAGCAGGGAAGTGGAGTTGAGGCCATGATCTTATTAAATGGCGGAGCAGGCTCGAGGGGCCAGATGGCCTACTCCTGCTCCTATTTCTTATGTTCTTGTGTTCTAACACTAGACTCTAGATGCTCAATATGACAAGGAATTAGCTCGAATCTTACAACCCTAAATCTCTGTCCCTCTACTCCATTGAAAGTTTTACCATTTAATGTATATTTCCTCCCTTTTTCTTCCTCCCAAAATCTATCTCAGCACATTTCTCTGCATTAAATTTCATTTCACATCTACCTGCCCCAATTACTAACCTGTGTATTGACAATGAAGGAACTTAAAGTTCACTTCACAGTTGGCCATGGGCCCTTTTTTGGTGTTCCTTGGAGATTTTGATCGTGTGCCCCATATACCCAAGCACAAATCATTTCTCTACATTGAGCAGAGCAATGCTCCCAACACTGACCCTGGGGACACCACTGTTTACATCCCTCCAGTCTGAAGAACCTCCATTAACCGCTACTCTCTGTTTTCTGCCCTTTACCCAATTTCCTCTCCACGCTGCCCCACTCCCTTTAACACCGTGAACCTTAATTTGATCAACAAGCCTCCTGTCCGGCACCTTATCAAAAACCTTTAGAAACATAGAAACATAGAAAATAGGTGCAGGAGTAGGCCATTCGGCTCTTCTAGCCTGCACCGCCATTCAATGAGTTCATGGCTGAACATGAAACTTCAGTACCCCCTTCCTGCTTTCTCGCCATACCCCTTGATCCCCCGAGTAGTAAGGACTTCATCTAACTCTTTTTGGAATATATTTAGTGAATTGGCCTCAACAACTTTCTGTGGTAGAGAATTCCACAGGTTCATCACTCTCTGGGTGAAGAAGTTTCTCCTCATCTCAGTCCTAAATGGCTTACCCCTTATCCTTAGACTGTGACCCCTGGTTCTGGACTTCCCCAACATTGGGAACATTCTTCCTGCATCTAACCTGTCTAAACCCATCAGAATTTTAAACGTTTCTATGAGGTCCCCTCTCATTCTTCTGAACTCCAGTGAATACAAGCCCAGTTGATCCAATCTTTCTTGATAGGTCAGTCCTGCCATCCCGGGAATCAGTCTGATGAACCTTCGCTGCACTCCCTCAATAGCAAGAATGTCCTTCCTCAAGTTAGGAGACCAAAACTGTACACAATACTCCAGGTGTGGCCTCACCAATGCCCTGTACAACTGTAGCAACACCTCCCTGCCCCTGTACTCAAATCCCCTCGCTATGAAGGCCAGCATGCCATTTGCTTTCTTAACCGCCTGCTGTACCTGCATACCAACCTTCAATGACTGATGTACCATGACACCCAGGTCTCATTGCACCTCCCCTTTTCCTAATCTGTCACCATTCAGATAATAGTCTGTCTCTCTGTTTTTACCACCAAAGTGGATAACATCACATTTATCCACATTATACTTCATCTGCCATGCATTTGCCCACTCTCCTAACCAATCCAAGTCACACTGCAGCCTCATAGCATTCTCCTCGCAGCTCACACTGCCACCCAACTTAGTGTCATCCGCAAATTTGGAGATACTGCATTTAATCCCCTCGTCTAAATCATTAATGTACAGTGTAAACAGCTGGGGCCCCAGCACAGAACCCTGCGGTACCCCACTAGTCACTGCCTGCCATTCCGAAAAGTACCCATTTACTCCTACTCTTTGCTTCCTGTCTGACAACCAGTTCTCAATCCATGTCAGCACACTACCCCCAATCCCATGTGCTTTAACTTTGCACATTAATCTCTTGTGTGGGACCTTGTCGAAAGCCTTCTGAAAGTCCAAATATACCACATCAACTGGTTCTCCCTTGTCCACTCTACTGGAAACGTTCTCAAAAAATGCTAGAAGGTTTGTCAAGCATGATCTCCCTTTCACAAATCCATGCTGACTTGGACCTATCATGTCACCATTTTCCAAATGCGCTGCTATGACATCCTTAATAATTGATTCCATCATCTTACCCACTACCGATGTCAGTTCAATTCCCTGTTTCCTCTCTCCCTCCTTTTTTAAAAAGTGGGGTTACATTGGCTACCCTCCACTCCATAGGAACTGATCCAGAGTCTATGGAATGTTGAAAAATGGCTGTCAATGCATCCACTATTTCCAAGGCCACCTCCTTTAGTACTCTGGGATGCAGTCCATCAGGCCTTGGGGATTTATCGGCCTTCAATCCCATTAATTTCCCCAACACAATTTCCCGACTAATAAGGATTTCCCTCAGTTCCTCCTCCTTACTAGACCCTCTGACCCCTCTTAGATCCGGAAGGTTGTTAATGTCCTCCTCAGTGAATACTGAACCAAAGTACTTGTTCAATTGGTCCGCCATTTCTTTGTTCACCGTTATTACTTCCCCTGATTCTGACTGCAGGGGATCTACGTTTGTCTTTACTAACCTTTTTCTCTTTACATATCTATAGAAACTTTGCAATCCGTCTTAATGTTCCCTGCAAGCTTCTTCTCGTACTCCATTTTCCCTGCCCTAATCAAACCCTTTGTCCCCCTCTGCTGAGTTCTAAATTTCTCCCAGTCTCCGGGTTCGCTGCTATTTCTGGCCAATTTGTATGCCACTTCCTTGGCTTTAATACTATCCCTGATTTCCCTTGATAGCCACGGTTGATCCACCTTCCCTTTTTTATTTTTACGCCAGACAGGAATGTACAATTGTTGTAGTTCATCCATGCGGTCTCTAAATGTCTGCCATTGCCCATCCACAGTCAACCCCTTAAGTATCATTCGCCAATCAATCCTAGCTAATTCACGCCTCATACCTTCAAAGTTACCCTTCTTTAAGTTCTGGACCATGGTCTCTGAATTAACTGTTTCATTCTCCATCCTAATGCAGAATTATGGTCACTCTTCCCCAAGGGGCCTCGCACAACGAGATTGCTAATTAATCCTCTCTCATTACACAACACCCAGTCTAAGATGGCCTCCCCCCTAGTTGGTTCCTCGTCATATTGGTCTAGAAAACCATCCCTTATGCACTCCAGGAAATCCTCCTCCACCGTATTGCTTGCAGTTTGGTTAGTCCAATCTATGTGCATATTAAAGTCACCCATTATAACTGCTGCACCCTTATTGCATGCACCCCTAATTTCCTGTTTGATGCCCTCCCCAACATCACTACTACTGTTTGGAGGTCTGTACACAACTCCCACTAACGTTTTTTGCCCTTTGGTGTTCTGCAGCTCTACCCATATAGATTCCACATCATCCAAGCTAATGTCCTTCCTAACTATTGCATTAATCTCCTCTTTAACCAGCAATGCTACCCCACCTCCTTTTCCTTTTATTCTATCCTTCCTGAATGTTGAATACCCCTGGATGTTGAGTTCCCAGCCCTGATCATCCTGCAGCCAAGTCTCCGTAATCCCAATCACATCATATTTGTTAACATCTATTTGCACAGTTAATGCATCCACCTTATTACGGATACTCCTTGCATTAAGACACAAAGCCTTCAGGCTTGTTTTTTTAACACCCTTTTTCCTTTTAGAATTTTGCTGTACAGTGGCCCTTTTTGTTTTTTGTCTTGGGTTTCTCTGCCCTCCACTTTTCCTCATCTCCTTTCTGTCTTTTGCTTTTGTCTCCTTTTTGTTTCCCTCTGTCTCCCTGCATTGATTCCCATCCCCCTGCCATATTAGTTTAACTCCTCCCTAACTGCACTAGCAAACATTCCCCCTAGGACATTGGTTCCGGTCCTGCCCAGGTGCAGACCGTCCGGTTTGTACTGGTCCCACCTCCCCCAGAACCGGTTCCAATGCCCCAGGAATTTGAATCCCTCCCTGCTGCACCACTGCTCAAGCCATGTATTCATCTGCGCTATCCTGCGATTCCGACTCTGACTAGCACGTGGCACTGGTAGCAATCCTGAGATTACTACTTTTGAGGGAGGTCCTACTTTTTAATTTAGCTCCTAGCTCCTTAAATTCGTTTCGTAGGACCTCATCCCGTTTTTTACCTATGTCGTTGGTACCAATGTGCACCACGACAACTGGCTGTTCTCCCTCCCTTTTCAAAATGCCCTGCACCCACTCCGAGACATCCTTGACCCTTGCACCAGGGAGGCAACATACCATCCTGGAGTCTCGGTTACGGCCGCAGAAACGTCTATCTATTCCCCTTACAATTGAATCCCCTATCACTATCGCTCTCCCACTCTTTTTCCTGCCCTCCTGTGCAGCAGAGCCAGCCACGGTGCCATGAACTTGGCTGCTGCTGCCCTCCCCTGATGAGTCATCCCCCTCAACAGTACTCAAAGCAGTGTATCTGTTTTGCAGGGGGATGACCACAGGGGACCCCTGCACTACCTTCCTTGCACTGCTCTTCCTGCTGGTCTTCCATTCCCTATCTGGCTGTGGACCCTTCACCTGCGGTAAGACCAACTCGCTACACGTGCTACTCACGTCATTCTCAGCATCGTGGATGCTCCAGAGTGAATCCACCCTCAGCTCCAACTCCGCAACGCGGTCCATCAGGAGCTGGAGGCGGATACACTTCCCGCACACGTAGTCGTCAGGAACACTGGTGTCGTCCCTGAGTTCCCACATGGTGCAGGAGGAGCATAACACGTGACCGAGCTCTCCTGCCATGACTTAACCCTTAGATAGGCAACAACAATGCTAAAGTTTACTCACTGTTATAGAAGAGAAAAAAGAAAAACTACTCACCAATCACCAGCCAATCACTTACCCTCTTGGCTGTGACGTTACCTTTCTGTTTCTTTCTACTTCTTTTTGCCTTCTCCCTGTAGCTGCACACGTACGCCTTTTATAGGCCTCCGACCCCGGACTCGCGACTCACCAACTTCTGACAATCCATCTACACAACATCCACTGCATTTCCTTTCTCACTGCACGGTGTAATTTCCTGAAATAATCCCTGCTGTGTGTCCTGAATGAATCCATTTCACTACCAAACGTTGCAATATTTGCTCCACCCCACAGGGTTCCATCTGTTTAAAGCCACAACACAAAGGTCCAGTTTCCTCCTGGAGTTTAGAGAAACCAGCTTCAACAATGGGGCAGAGTTTCAGCCAATGAGGGAGATCTGGGCTCAGCCATGCCCACTGGCTGCCACAAGCTCTGCCCCTCACACACTCGGATTGGTTGGAGGACCAACCGCCCTGTTAGTCCTCCAGCCCTGCCCCCTTTCTTCTTATTGGTCCGGAGCTGCTGTCAATCACCCGGGCCGGATTAATGCTCAGTCTGAGGGTCCAGAGCTGCATTTAGAAAATAAACATTAATTGAACCCGTCAGTTACAACGTTCAATTCATTGAAATTAATAGAAATCACCGGATAAAATATCTTCTGGAGTTTACTAAATGGGGGCGAGTCTCCACTGAGGGTTTGTTACAGTTTTGGTCTCCAAATCCAATCCAAGCGACCTGATTTTGGTCAGCTTGTATATTGTACATACTGCAGGTCTGATCACTGATTTTTGAAAATAATTTATTCATATTATTTATTGTCCCTCTGTCCCCAATCTCGATGGGAACACAAAATTAAATTCAGTTCCTCCAATTTGGACTTTCAATTATTGGAAAAAATTCTGAGGGACAGGATAAATCTTCATTCAGAAAGACCAGGATTAATTAGGGACAATCAGCACGGATTGGTTAGTGGAAGGTCGTGTCTGACTAACCTGATTGAATTTTTTGAGGAGGTCACACGGAGGCTCGATGACGGTTTTGTGTTTGATGTCGTGTATATGGATTTTAGCGAGGCTTTTGATAAGAGCCCACATGGCAGACTGGTCATGAAAGTAACAGCCCATGGGATACAGGGCAACGTGGCAAGTTGGATCCAAAATTGCTTGAGGTAGGAAGCAAAGGTTAATGGTCAATGGGTGTTTTTGTGACTGGAAGGCTGTTTCCAGTGGGGTTCCACGGGGCTCAGTACTAGATCCCTTGCTTTTTCTGGTATGCATCAGTGATTTAGACTTGAATGTAGGGGTATGACTACGAAGTTTGCAGATGATACGAAAATTGGCCGTGTGGTTGATAATGAAGAAACATAGAAAATAGGTGCAGGAGTCGGCCCTTCGAGCCTGCACCGCCATTCAATATGATCGTGGCTGATCATGCAACTTCAGCACCCCACTCCCGCCTTCTCTCCATACCCCCGGATATATCCCTCTTGAATATATCCAATGAACTGGACTCAACAACTTTCTGTGGTGGAGAATTCCACAGGTTCACCACTCTGGGTGAAAAAGTTTCTCCTCATCTCGGTTCTAAATGGCTTACCCCTTATCCTTAGAATCTGACCCCTGGTTCTGGACTTCCCCCAACATCGGGAACATTCTTCCTGCATCTAACCTGCCCAGTCCCGTCAGAATTTTATATGTTTCTATGAGATCCCCTCTCATTCTTCTAAATTCCAGTGAGTATAAGCCTAGTCGATCCAGTCTTTCTTCATATGTCAGTCCATCCATCCTGGGAATTAGTCTGGTGAACTTTCGCTGCACACCCTCAATAGCAAGAATGTCCTTCCTCAGATTAGGAGACCAAAACTGAACACAATATTCCAGATGAGGCCTCTCCAAGGCCCTGTACAACTGCAGTAAGACCTCACTGCTCCAAACTCACATCCTCTCGCTATGAAGGCCAGCATGCCATTTGCTTTCCTTTCTTTACTTCCTGCTGTACCTGCATGCCAACCTTCAGTGACTGATGTACCATGACACCCAGGTCTCGTTGCACCTCCCCTTTTCCTAATCTGTCACCATTCAGATAATATTGTGCCTTCCTGTTTTTGCCACCAGAGTGGATAACCTCACATTTATCTACATTATACTGCATCTGCCATGCATTTGCCCATTCATCTAACTTGTCCAAGTCCAACTGCAGCCTCCAAGCATCCTCCTCGCAGCTCGCACTGCCACCCAGCTTAGTGTCATCTGCAAACTTGGAGATATTACATTCAATTCCTTTGTTTAAATCATTAAATGTATATTGTAAATGGCTGGGGTCCCAGCACCGAACCTTGCGGCACCCCACGAATCACTGACTGCCATTCTGAAAGGGACCTGTTTATTCCCACTCTTTGCTTCCTGTCTGACAACCAGTTTTCTATCCACAACAATACATTACCCCCAATAACATGTGCCTTAATTTTGCACAACAGTCTCTTGTATGGGACCTTGTCAAAAGCCTTTTGAAAGTCCAAGTACACTGGTTCTCCCTTATCCACTCTACTAGTTACATCCTCAAAAAAATCTAGCAGATTTATCAAGCATGATTTCCCTTTCGTAAATCCATGCTGACTTGGACCAATCCTGTCACCGCTTTCCAAATGCGCTGCTATTACATCTTTAATAATTGATTCCAGCATTTTCCCCACTACCGATGTCAGGCTAACTGGTCTATAATTCTCTGTTTTCTCTGTCCCTCCTTTTTTAAAAAGTGGGGTTACATTAGCTACCCTCCAGTCCATAGGAACTGATCCAGAGTCAATCGACTGTTGGAAAATGATCACCAATGCATCCACTATTTCTAGGGCCACTTCCTTAAGTACTCTGGGATGCAGACTATCAGATCCTGGGGATTTATTGGCCGTCAGTCCCATCAGTTTCCCTAACACAATTTCCTGACTAATAAGGATTTCCCTCAGTTCCTCCTTCCACTAGACCATCAGTCCCCTATTATTTTCGGGAGGTTATTCGTGTTTTCCTTAGTGAAGACAGAACCAAAGTATTTGTTCAATTGGTCTGCCATTTCCTTGTTCCCCATTATGAATTCACCTGATTCTAACTGCAAGGGACCTACATTTGTCTTCACTAATCTTTTTCTCTGCAAAAGCTTCTTTAGATATGTGAAGCCAGTTTTTATGTTCCCTGCAAGCTTACTCTCATCCACTCTTTTCCCCCTCCTAATGAAACCCTTCGTCCTCCTCTGCTGAATTCTAAATTTCTCCCAGTCCTCAGGTTTGCTGCAGCTTCTTCTGGCCAATTTATTTGCCTCTTCCTTGAATTTAGCCCTGTCCCCAAATTCCCTTGTTAGCTACGGTTGAGCCACCTTTGCTGTTTTATTTTTACGCCAGACAGGGATGTACAATAGTTGTAATTCATCCATGTGATCTTTAAATGTCTGCCATTGCCTATCCACCGTCAATCCTTTAAGTATCATTCGTCAGTCTATCCTAGCCAAATCACGTCTCGTGCCATCGAAGTTTCCTTTCTTTAAGTTCAGGACCCTAGTTTCTGAATTAACTGTGTCGCTCTTCATCTTAATGAAGAATTCTACCATATTATGGTCACTCTTCCCCAAGGGGCCACACACGACCAGATTGCTAATGAATCCTCTCTCATTACACAAGACCCAGTCTAGGATGGCCTGTTCTCTAATTGGTTCCTCGATATTCTGGTCTAAAAAACCATCCCTTATACACTCCAGGAGGAAATCCTCCTCCACAGTATTGATACCAGTTTGGTTAGCCCAATCAATATGTAGGTTAAAGTCATCCATGATAACTGCTGTACCCTTATTGCACATGTCCCTAATTTCTTGTTTGATGCCATCCCCAACCTCCCTACTGCTGTTTGGTGGTCTGTACACAACTCCCACTAACGTTTTCTGCCCCTTGGTGTTTCGCAACTCTACCATATCATCCACATCATCCTAGCTAATGTCCTTCCTTACTATTGCATTAACCTCCTCTTTCACCATTAACGCTACCCCACCTCCTTTTCCTTTGTCTATCCTTCCTGAATATTGAATACCCTTGGATGTTGAGTTCCCAGCCTTGGTTACCCTGGAGCCATGTCTCCGTAATCCCAATTACATCATATCCGTTAACAGCTATCTGTGCAGTTAATTCGTCCACCTTATTACGAATGCTCCTCGCATTGAGACTCAGAGCCTTCAGGCTTGTTTTTTTAAACACTCTTTGTCCTTTTAGAATTATGTTGTAATGTGACCCTTTTTGATTTTTGCCCTTAATTTCTCTGCCCGCCACTCTTGCTTTTCTCCTTCCTACCTTTTGCTTCTGCCCCCTTTTTACTTCCCACTGTCTCCCTGCATAGATTCCCAATCCCCCTGCCATATTAGTTTAACCCCTCCCCAACAGCACTAGCAAACACTCCGCCTAGGACATCGGTTCCGGTCCTGCCCAGGTGCAGACCATCCGGTTTGTACTGGTCCCACCTCCCCCAGAACTGGTTGCAATGCCCCAGGAATTTGAATCACTCCTCCTTGCACCATTTCTCAAGCCACTTATTCATCTGAACTATCCTACAATTCCTACTCTGACTAGCACGTGGCACTGGTAGCAATCCTAAGATTACTACCTTTGAGGTCCTGCTTTTTAATTTAACTCCTAGCTCCCTAAATTCAGTTCCGCTCTCTCTCCTCCCCCGAAGGTGCTGACTCTGGTTGGTTTCAGTTCTACACTCACTGATTCCCCTCCCTCTCCCTTCCCAGGAAGATGCTGACACTGGCTTGGTTCAGTTCTACACTCACTGGTTCCCCTTCCCTGAAGGGGCTGACTCTGGCTGGGTTCAGTACTACAGATACTGACATCTATCACTTCGTTCCTGCACCAAGATGGCCGTGCATGCGCTGTACCACTCACTGAATCAAGATGACGGAGCGTTGAAGCAGCCTTCATGTACTAAGATGTCCGCCATTAGCCTGGGCCTGTGACCGGGAGAAATCCCTGAAGCTGCAACCGTCGATATTCTGGTTATTATTCCGGGCTTGCGGCGGGCACCAGTTGTTGATGAAGCCTCCCCGGCCGGTCCATTACTCCGCTCCGTCCCGCTGAAAATGACAACTCTTGTGGAGCTTGTCCGAAACGTGTCTCCTCCGCCATTACATGCACTGCGCATGCTCAGGACCCGCGCCTGCGCACTGAGCTCCTGTAGTCTGGGTGCGGCACATTCTCCCCCGCGGGGCATGCTGGGTACATAAGGCCATGAGAAATAGGAGCAGGAGTGGGCTCCCCCCCCACCCCCCCCCCCCCCCGCAGCCTGCTCTCCCATTCAATAAGATCATGGCTGCTCTGCTCATAGACTCAGCTCCACTTCCCTGCCCACTCTCCATTACCCTTTACTCCCTTACCACACCTGGAGTACCGTGCTCCTTATCTAAGGAAGGATTTACTTGCTTTGCTTAGATACAGAGTAAAGCTCCCTCTACACTGTCCCATCAAACACTCCCAGGGCAGGTACAGCACGGGGTTAGATACAGAGTAAAGCTCCCTCTACACTGTCCCATCAAACACTCCCAGGGCAGGTACAGGGGGTTAGATACAGAGTAAAGCTCCCTCTACACTGACCAAACACTCCCAGGGCAGGTACAGGGGGTTAGATACAGAGTAAAGCTCCTTCTACACTGACCAAACACTCCCAGGGCAGGTACAGCATGGGGTTAGATACAGAGTAAAGCTCCTTCTACACTGTCCCATCAAACACTCCCAGAGCAGGTACAGCACAGGTTAGATACAGAGTAAAGCTCCCTCTACACTGTCCCATCAAACACTCCCAGGGCAGGTACAGCACAGGTTAGATACAGAGTAAAGCTCCCTCTACACTGTCCCATCAAACACTCCCAGGGCAGGTACAGCACGGGGTTAGATACAGAGTAAAGCTCCTTCTACACTGACCAAACACTCCCAGGGCAGGTACAGCACGGGGTTAGATACAGAGTAAAGCTCCTTCTACACTGTCCCACCAAACACTCCCAGGGCAGGTACAGCACAGGTTAGGTACAAAGTAAATTTCCCTCTACACTGTCCCATCAAACACTCCCAGGGCAGGTACAGCACAGGTTAGGTACAAAGTAAATTTCCCTCTACACTGTCCCATCAAACACACCCAGGGCAGGAACAACACGGGTTAGATACTAACTAAAGCTCACTCCACACTGTCCCATCAAACACACCCAGGGCAGGAACAACACGGGTTAGATACTAACTAAAGCTCACTCCACACTGTCCCATCAAACACTGAGGGAAGATACAGCACAGAGTAGATACAGAGAAAAGTTTGCTCTACACTATCCCATCAAAAACTCTCAGGGCAGGTACAGCACGGGTTAGACAGAAAGGTTTAAGCTGGGTGTTCCAGAACTTGGAGCCTGGGCAACAGAAAGCACAGCCACCAATGGTTGAACAATTATAATCAGGGATGCTCAGAAGACAGATATCTCATGGGCGGAGCGGAGGAGGGGAGGGGGAGGTTGTGGGGCTGGAGGAGGTTGTGGGGCTGGAGGAGGTTGTGGGGCTGGAGGAGGTTGTGGGGCTGGAGGAGGTTACAGAGCTAGGGAGGGGCGAGGCCATGGAGGGATTTGAAAATAAATGTTAGAATTTTGAAATCAAGATATTGCTTCACCAGAGGCCAATGTAGGTCGGTGAGCACAGGGGTGATGGGTGAGCTGGACTTGGTGCGAGTTAGGACGCAGGCAGCCGAGTTTTGGATCAACTCTAGTTTATGTAGGGTAGAATATGGGAGGAGTGCGTTGGAATAGTCAAGTTCAGAAGTAACAAAAGCATGGATATGAGCTGAGGCAAGAGCGGGGATGGGTGATGTTAGAGGTGGAAATAGGCAGTTTTATTTATGCTGTGGATATGTGGTCAAAAACTTATTTCAGGGGTAAGTATGATACCAAGGTTGTGAACAGTCTGGTTCCGCCTCAGACAGAAGTTGTGCAGAGGATGGAGTCAGTGGCTAGGGAACGGAGTTTGTGGCAATGACAATTACAAATATCAGAATATTTCACAGGTAAATGTGTGGATGAGTTTTTTTTAAATTGAGTTGGTTCCAAAACCGAGTTAACTGATACAGATTTCAAATCTTATGCAAGACAGTTCAGTAAAGGGGTGGTTCAAAGGATTTCAGCTGAGTTTAAAGTGAGATACTGCAGTTAAGTCTACTACAATCACAAGTCATGTACACAAATGGAACAAGTTTGGGCTTTGATATGATAGAAGGCGAACTGGGTGAGAAGTGATTAAGAAAAAGCCCTAAAATGGAACAGTCAGCAACAGAACATCAATCAGTCCCCTCTGATCATGGAGGGATCAAATATTTGACACACCGTGTTTGAAACAAATAATTTATTCAACATTTATACACAATATTAATCTCCAGCTCAGGTATACGGGTTATTAAGATCATCAGAAACAAACAAGAGCTGCCAGAATGAACATGGTTCAGTGCCCAGTGCAATCCCAGTAAATCCTGTTCTATTCACAAATGCAGCCTTTCTCCTCAGCCCATTTAAAACTGAGATGAGGAGGAATTTCTTCTCTGAGGGTTGTAAATCTGTGGAATTCTCTGCTCCAGAGAGCCGTGGAGGCTGGGTCATTAAATATAGTTAAAGTGGAGAAAGACTGATTTTTGAGTGATAAGGGAGTAAAGGATTCTGGGGAGTGGGCAGGGAAATGGAGCTGAGTCTATGAGCAGACCAGCCATGAACTTATTGAATGGGGAGCAGACTCGGGGGGGGCCGGGTGGCCCACTCCTGCTCCTATTTCTCATGGTCTTGTGTACCCAGCATGCCCCGCGGGGGAGAATGTGCCGTACCCAGACTACAGGAGCTCAGTGCGCAGGCGCGGGTCTTGGCTGGGTTTGGAGCATGTGTGATGCGTGTAATGGCAGAGGAGACACGTGGAGAACAGGCTCCACAGAGGTGTCATTTTCAGCAGGGTGGAGGGGAGTAATGGACCAGCCGGGAGATGGGGAGGCTTCATAAACAACTGGTGCCCGCCGCAAGCCCGGAATAATAACCGGAATATCGGCAATTGCAGCTTCGGGGCTTTCTCCCGGTCACAGGCCCAGGCTAATGTGCAGGAAGGCAGGTTCAGTGGTCCGCCATCTTGATTCAGTGAGTAGCACATCGCATGCACGGCCATCTTGGTGCAGGAACGAAGTGAAAGATGTCAGTGGAACTGAGTCAGTGTCTTCGGGGGGGGGGGGGGCGGGGAAACCAGTGAGTGTAGAACTGAACCCAGACACAGTCAGTGTCTTCGGGGGGCTGGGGGGGGGGGAAATCAGTGAGTGGAATTGAATCTAACTAGAATCAGCTCTTAAGGGGAGGAGAGGGAGGGAAACATAAGAAACAGGAGCAGGTGTAGGCCATACGGCCCCTCGAGCCTGCTCCGCCATTTAATATGACCACGGCTGATCCGATCATGGACTCGGCTCCACTTCCCTGCCCTCCCCTCATAACCCCTTAATCATTAAGAAACTGTCTATTTCTGTCTTAAATTTATTCAATGACCCAGCTTCCACAGCTCTCTGAGGCAGCGAATTCCACAGATTTACAACCCTCCGGGGGAAGAAATTCCTCATCTCAGTTTTAAATGGGTGGCCCTTTATTCTAAGATTATGCCCCCTAGTTCTAGTTTCCCCAATCAGTGGAAACATCCTCTCTGCATCCACCCTGTCAAGCCCCCTCATAATCTTATATGTTTCGATAAGATCACCTTTCTTTCTTCTGAATTCCAATGAGCAGAGGCCCAACCTCCTCAACCTTTCCTCAAAAGTCAATCCCCTCATCTTCGGAATCAAGCTCGTGTACCTTCTTTGAACTGCCACCAAAGCAAGTATATCCTTTCGTAAATATGGAAACCAAAACTGTACGCAGTATTCCAGGTGTGGCCTCACCAATACCCTGTATAACTGTGGCAAGACTTCCCTGCTTTAATTTTCCATCCCTTTTGCAATAAAGGCCAAGATTCCATTGGCCTTCCTGATCACTTGCTGTATCTGCATACTAACCTTTCGTGTTTCATGCACAAGTATCCCCAGGTCCCGCTGTACTGCAGCACTTTGCAATTTTTCTCCATTTAATTAATAACTTGCTCTTTGATTTTTTTCTGCCAAAGCACATGACCTCACACTTTCCAACATTATACTCCATCTGCCAAATTTTTGCCCACTCACTTAGCCTGTCTGTGTCCTTTTGCAGATTTTGTGTCCTCACACATTGCTTTTGCTTCCATCTTTGTATCGTCAGCAAATGTGGCTACGTTACACTCAGTCCTTTCTTCCAAGTCGTTAATATAGATTAATGTAATGAAGAGGTCCCGGTACTGATCCTGCGACACCCCACTAGTTACTGATTGCCAACCTGAGAATGAACCATTTATCCTGCCTCTGTTTTCTGTTAGTTAGCCAATCCTCTATCCATGCTAATATATTACCCCCAACCCCATGAACTTTTATCTTGTGCGGTAACCTTTTATGTGGCACCTTGTCAATGTCCTGCTACTGCTTCTTTAATAATGGACTCCAACATTTTCCCAACCACAGATGTTAGGCTAACTGGTCTATAGTTTCCTGCTTTTTGTCTGCCTCCTTTTTTAAATAGGGGCATGACATTGCTGTTTCTAATCTGCTGGGACCTCCCCAGAATCCAGGGAATTTTGGTAAATTACAACCAATGGATCCATTATCCCTGACGCTACTTCTCTTAAGACCCAAGGATGCAAGCCATCAGGTCCAGGGGATTTATCTGCCTTTAGTCCCATTATCTTACTGAGTACCACCTCCTTAGTGATTGTGATTGTGTTAAGTTCCTCCCCCCCCTTAGCCCCTTGACTATCCACTGTTGGAATATTGCTAGTGTCCTCTACCGTAAAGACTGATACAAAATATTTGTTCAGAGTTTCTGCCATCCCCATGTTCCCCAGTACTAATTCCTCGGTCTCGTCCTCTAAGGGACCAACATTTACTTTAGCCATTCTTTTCCTTTTTATATACCTGTAGAAACTCTTGCTATCTGTTTTTATATTTCATGCTAATTTACTTTGTCTATCTTCCCTTTCTTAATCATTTTTTTGAGTCATTCTTTGCTGGCTTTTAAAAGATTCCCAATCTTGTGTCCTCCCACTAGTTTTGGCCACTTTGTATTCCCTTGTTTTTAATTGGATACAGTCTATTTCTTTAGTTAGCCACGGATGGCTATCTTTTCTTTTACACCCTTTTCTCCTCACTGGAATATATTTTTCTTGAGAGTTGTGAAATATCTCCTTAAATGTACACCACTGTTCATGAATCGTTCTACTCTTTAATCTATATTCCCCGTCCACTTTAGCCAACTCTGCCCTCATACCTTTGTAGTCTCCTTTATTTAAGCTTAGTACGCTGGTTTGAGATCCAACTTTCTCGCCCTCCATCTGAATTTGAAATTTAACCATACTATGATCACTCATTCCAAGGGGATCCTTTACTAAGAGATTGTTTATTAATCCTGTCTCATTACACAGGACCAGATCCAAGATAGCCTGCTCCCTGGTTGGTTCCGTTACATACTGCTCAAGGAACCCGTCCCTTATGCATTCTATGAACTTTTCCTCAAGGCTACCCTGACCAATTTGATTTGTCCAATCAATATGGAGGTTAAAATCACCCATGATTATTGCTGTGCCCTTTTTACAAGCCCCCACTATTTCCTGGTTTATACTCCGACCAACAGAGTTGCTGCTGTTATGGGGCCTATAGACTACACCCACCAGTGACTTTTTCCCATTATTATTCCTTATTTCCACTCAAACTGTTTCAACATCCTGATCATTTGAGCCAATGTCGTTTCTAACTATTGCAGTGATTCCATCCTTTATCAATAGAGCTGCCCCACCTACTTTTCCTTTCTGTCTGTCCTTCTGGATTGTCAAATACCCCTGAATGTTTAGTTTCCAGTCCTGGTCACCTTGCGACCACGTCTCTGTAATGGCTATCAGATCATACCCATTTGTATCTATTTCTGCCATCAACTCATCCATTTTGTTACGAATGCAACGTGCATTCAGACAAAGTGCCTTTAAATTTGTTTTTTTACCCATTTTTCCTGCTTGTTTCCTCTCTCCTTCAAACTCACTTTCTTTTAATTTTGCTTTCTAATTCCAGCTTTACTCCCCTCCCTACTGACTCTATTTTCAGGTTCCCAGCCCCCTGCCAAGTTAGTTTAAACCCTCCCCAACAGTACTAGCAACTGGTGGTGAAAACTGGGAGTGGAGGAGAAACAGTCTAGAAATGTGTGTTGATTTGGATTTCAGCACAGCAGGAGGGACAATGTGTGGGACAGGGATTTACAGCTTTGGAAGAACAAGAGAGGAAAGAATGTTCCATGAAAACTAGATGTGTCTATTCTGAATTTCTGTCTTGTACTGACAGTGATGAGTTTTGTTATCTCCTTTTACAGAGTATTAGAAGGGGAGATTTTCAGACAGGAAACAGAAACCAAACATCACGTCAAGATCTGACGGAGTCAATCGATTCATCAGGACCTGAATATCATCGGCCTTTGAAAGTAGAAGGAGAAATGTTTGTCTGTTCTGTCTGTGGGAAAAGATTTCAAATATCAGTGTGATTGGAAAAGCACCGAGACACACACACCCGAGTGAGAGTGTTCCAGTGCACTGACTGTGGAAAGAGCTTTAACCAGTTACACAGCCTGAAAAAACATCGCACCATTCACAACGCAGAGAATCTGTAAACGTGTTGTGTGCATGGGCGAGGCTTCAACCAATCGTCCAACCTGGAGAGTCACAAGGATACCTGCACCACGGAGAAACCGTGGAAATGTGGGGACTGTGGAAAGGTATTCAGAAAACCGTCTGAGCTGGAAATTCATCGACGCAGTCACACTGGGGAGAGGCCATTCACCTGCTCCATGTGTGGGAAGGGATTCACTGGGTCATCCGACTTGCTGAAACACCAGCGAGTTCACACTGCGGAGAGGCCGTTTACCTGCTCAGAGTGTGGGAAGGGATTCACTCAATCATCCAACCTTGTAACTCACCAGCGAGTTCACACTGGGGAGAGGCCGTTCACCTGCTCAGAGTGTGGGGAGAGTTTCACTGATTCATCCCACCTGCTGAGACACCAGCGAGTTCACACTGGGGAGAGGCCGTTCACCTGCTCGGAGTGTGGGAAGGGATTCACTCGGTCATCCCACCTGCTGACACACCAGCGAGTTCACACTGGGGAGAGGCCATTTACCTGCTCGGAGTGTGGGAAGGGATTCACTCGGTCATCCCACCTGCTGACACACCAGCGAGTTCACACTGGGGAGAGGCCGTTCACCTGCTCTGAGTGTGGAAAGGGATTCACTCGGTCATCCCACCTGCTGACACACCAGCGAGTTCACACTGGGGAGAGGCCGTTCAACTGCTCAGAATGTGGGAAGGGATTCACTCGGTCATCCCAGCTTGTAGTTCACCAGAGAGTTCACACTGGGAAGAGGCCGTTCACCTGCTCAGAGTGTGGGAAGGGATTCACTCTGTCATCCCAGCTTGTAGTTCACCAACGAGTTCACACTGGGGAGAGACCGTTCACCTGCTCGGAGTGTGGGAAGGGATTCACTCGGTCATCCCAGCTTGTAGTTCACCAGCGAGTTCACACTGGGGAGAGACCGTTCAGCTGCTCTGAGTGTGGGAAGAGATTCACTCAATCATCCAACCTACTGGCACACCAGCGAGTTCACACTGGGGAGAGACCGTTCAGCTGCTCTGAGTGTGGGAAGCGATTCACTCGATCATCCAACCTACTGGCACACCAGCGTGTTCACAATTGACTGCAGGGGTTTATAATCTGCTGTTATTGCTGCTGTTAATCATATCTCGACTAAACAATGTTCATTCTGACAGTTAGGGTTTGCTTCTGCAGATGTTAATAACATAGAAAATAGGTGCAAGAGTAGGCCATTCGGCCCTTCGAGCCTGCACCACCATTCAGTATGATCATGGCTGATCATGCAACTTCAGTACCCCATTCCTACTTTCTCTCCATACCCCTTGATCCCTTTAGCCGTAAGGGCCACATCTAACTCCCTTTTGAATATATCTAACGAACTGGCCTCAACAACTTTCTGTGATAGAGAATTCCATATGCTCACAAGTCTGAGTGAAAAAGTTTCCCTTCATCTCGGTCCGAAATGGCTTACCCCTTATCCTTAGACTGTGTCCCCTGGTTCTGGACTTCCCCCAACAATGGGAATATCTTCCTGAATCTAACCGATCCAATCCTGTCAGAATTATATATGTTTCTATGAGATCCCCTCACATTCTTCTAAATTCCAGTGAATATAAGCCTAGTCGATCCAGTCTTTCTTTATATGTCAGTCCTGCCGTCCCGGAAATCAGTCTGGTGAACCTTCGCTGCACTCCCTCAATAGCAAGAATGTCCTTCCTCAGGTTAGGAGACCAAAACTGTACACAATATTTAAGGTGTGGCCTCACCAAGGCCCTGTACAACTGCAGTAAGACCTCCCTGCTCAGATACTCAAATCCTCTCGCTATGAAGGCCAACATGCCATTTGCCTTCTTCACCGCCTGCTGTACCTGCATGGCCAACTTTCAATGACTTATGTACCATGACACCCAGGTCTCGTTGCACCTCCCCTTTTCCTAATCTGTCACCATTCAGATAATATTCTGTCTCCCTGTTTTTGCCACCAAAGTGGATAACCTCACATGTATCAACATTATACTGCATCTGCCATGTATTTGCCCACTCACCTAACCTGTCCAAGTCACCCTGCAGCCTCTTAGTATCCTCCTCACAGCTCACACTGCCACCCAGCTTAGTGTCATCTGCAAACTTGGAGGTATTGCATTCAATTCCTTCGTCCAAATCATTAATGTATATTGTAAATAGCTGGTGTCACAGCACTGAACCTTGTGGTACCCCACTAGTCACTGCCTGCTATTCTGAGAATGACCCGTTTATTCTTACTCTTTGCTTCCTGTCTGCCAACCAGTTTTCTAGCCACGTCAATACATTACCCCCAATACCATGTGCTTTAATTTTGCACACCAATCTCTTGTGTGGGACCTTATCAAAAGCCTTTTGAAAGTCCAAATTAACAATATCTACTGGTTCTCCCTTGTCCACTCTACTAGTCACATCCTCAAAAAATTCTAGAAGATTTATCAAGCATGATTTCTCTTTCATAAATCCATGCTGACTCGGACCGATCCTGTCACTGCTTTCCAAATGCGCTGCTATTACATCTTTAATAACTGATTCCAACATTTTCCCCACTACCGATGTCAGGCTAACCGGTCTATAATTCCCTGTTTCTCTCTCCCTTTTTAAAAAAGTGCGGTTACATTAGCTACCCTCCAGTCCATAGGAACTGATCCAGAGTCTATAGAATGTTGGAAAATGATCACCAATGCGCCCACTATTTCTAGGGCCACTTCCTTAATTACTCTGGGATACAGACTATCAGGCCCTGGGGATTTATCGGCCTTCAATCCCATCAATTTCCCTAACACAATTTCCTGACTAATAAGGATTTCCTTCAGTTCCTCCTTCTCGCTAGACCCTCAGTCCCCTAGTATTTCCGGAAGGTTATTTGTGTCTTCCTTAGTGAAGACAGAATCAAAGTATTTGTTCAATTGGTCTGCCATTTCTTTGTTCCCCATTATAAATTCACCTGATTCTGACTGTAAGGGACCGACATTTGTCTTCACTAATCGTTTTCTCTTCACATACCTATAGAAGCTTTTGCAGTCAGTTTTTATGTTCCCTGCAAGCCTACTCTCATACTCTATTTTTCCCCTCCTAATGAAACCCTTTGCCCTCCTTTGCTGAATTCTAAATTTCTCCCAGTCCTCAGGTTTGTTGCTTTTTCTGGCCAATTTATATGCTTCTTCCTTGGATTTAACACTATCCCTAATTTCCCTTGTTAGCCACAGTTGAGCCACCTTTTCCGTTTTATTTTTACGCCAGACAGGGATGTACAATTGTTGAAGTTCATCCATGTGTTCTTTAAATGTTTGCCATTGCCTATCCACCGTCAACTCTTTAAGTATCATTCGCAAGTCTATCCTAAACAATTCACGTCTCATATCATCGAAGTTACCTTTCCTTAAGTTCAGGAGCCTAGTCTCTGAATTAACTGTGTCCCTCTCCATCTTAATGAAGAATTCTACCATATTATGGTCACTTTTCCCCCCCCAAGGGGTCATGCACGACCAGATTGTTAATTAATCCTCTCTCATTACACAAGACCCAGTCTAACCCTATAACTGGGCTGGATTTTAATATTCTGGATATATTGCTGATAGTGTTCCATTTAAGAAACGCTGTGTATTATCTTACCCCTTAATTCAGAAATTTAGTTTGCAATAAAATTATGCAGTTTTACTTTAATCCTAAACTGATCTTTGGTACAAAATCTACAATGGTGTGTGAAAATTTCCACTGAATAATATCTCCAATTAGAAAGAGCTTGCTGACAATTCTTACTGACTTGCACATTACACACAGTGGCCCCTCCATTATTCACCAGAAAGAGGGGAATGGGAATTGGTGGGGAATCTGTGTCCCCAAATGTTGCCCCTCCTGTTTGGTGTAGTAATTCCCTCGGCACAGGAATGGAGACAAGTCCAGACCAAAACTGCGCAGTGCTCCAGGTGTGGTCTTACCAACGCCCTGCACATTTGTAGCAGGACTTCCCTACTTTTATACTCCATCCCCCTTGCAATAAAGGCCAGCATTCCTTTTGCTTTCCTAATTACTTGCTGTATCTGCATGTTAACTTTTTGAGTTTTAAGAACCCCCAGATCCCTCTACTGCAGCATTTTGTAATCATTCCCATTTAAATAATAATTTGCTTTTTTATTTTTCCTACCAAAGGAGATAACCTGACATTTTACCACATTATAGTCCATCTGCCAGATTTTAGCCCACTCACTGAGTCTATCTATATCCCTTTGTAGATTTGTTGCATCCTCCTCACAATTTGCTTTCCCACCTATCTTTGTATCATCAGCAAATTTGGCTGCATTACACTCGGTCCCTTCATCCAAGTCATTAATATAAATTGTAAATAGTTGAGGCCCCAGCACTGATCCCTGCGGCACCCCCCTAGTTACAGTTTGGCAACCTAGAAATTACCCATTTATCCTGACTCTCTGTTTTCTGTTAAGTTAGCCAATCCTCTATCCATGCTAATATATTACCCCCCCCCCCCCCCCCCCCCATCCGTGAGCTCTTAGCTTCTGCTGTAACCTTTTGTGTGGCAACTTATCAAATGCTTTCTGGAAATCCACATATATGACATCAACTGGTTCTACTTTATCCATTCTGTACATTACATCCTCAAACAACTCCACCAAATTTGTCAAACATAATTTCCCTTTCATAAAACCATTTTCTTGATTGCAGTAGGATTTTCTAAATGTTCTGCTACTTCTTCCTTAATGATGGATTCCAGTATTGTCCCATTGACAGATGGTAGGTTAACTGGTCTATAGTTTCCTGCTCTCTGTCTCCCTCCTTTCTTAAATAGGGGTGTTACATTTGCTGTTTTCCAGTCTGCTGGGACCTCTCCCAAACGACACGGGATGGGGCTGAACTGTGCATGTGTGGCTCTCTGCACTAATTCAGCCTGTAAAACTCAAAGTGCACTTTTCCCAATTTACTTTTATCAGAATCTGAGCAAAGGAACTGGGCCTGGGGAAAGGGACAGAGAATGATTAAAGCTGGGAACCTTGTCCCTTGGAGATGCTCATTTTGGGATCATTCTGTGCACATTGTTTTACTATTCATGAGCCCGTCTTCACAAAGCAATCCTGCAGAAACATCAGAGGGACGGGGGAGTGGGAGTGTTTGCTGAGACTGTGAAGTAGTTAATATCTGACAGAAACAGTCCCAGTTTAATTTAGTTAGAGTGAAGTACTCAGTCACAGAGTAATACCGAACGGCCCTGAGCTGCAAGATTGCAGAGTACAACAGGCAAGCGAGGGTTAAATGTGGGACATTGTTTCTCTCACTCTCTGACACTGTCCCGCAGTGTGGGTTTAATAATCTGTCTGTCTGTGGTACCATATCAGTGAGGGAGGGGGCTTTAACTTCTCTCTCTCCAATGGGATCTTTCAGGATAAAACAGGACCTCACGGGTAAGTCTGGAACTGATACTGTGCATGTTTCTGCATCTCATCACCCTGCCTCGCACTCCCCTGTCTTTCGCTCAGCCCTCTCTCCCCCTCCCCATCTCTCGCTCTCTGTTACTATCTCCTTTCTCATGTAGTGTCTGTGAAGACGGGGTACTGTTATTTCGCATGATGTGGAAACATCAGTGCAACACTGAGAATGTTTCTGTTTCTCTCTCTGGTGCTATACATGACGGTGTGGCACTGTCACTGAGCGAAATATGGAGACACTTAATGATGGACTCCAGTATTTTACCATTGACAGATGGTAGGCTAACTGCTCTATAGTTTCCTGCTCTCTGTCTCCCTCCTTACTTGAACAGAGGTGTTACATTTGCAGTTTTCCAGTCCGCTAGGATCTCTCCAGAATTCAGGGAATTTTGGTAGATTACAACCAATGCATCCACTATCTCTGCAGCTACTTCTTTAAAGACCCTAGGGTGCATGTCATCATGTCCAGGGAACTTGTCCACCTTTAGTAGTACCATTAGTTTTCAAAGTACTTAATCTCTAGTGATAGTGACTGTTTTAAGTCCCCCCCCACCACAATAGCTCCTTGATTATCAACTGTTGGGATGTTTTTAGTGTCCTCTACCGTGAAGACCGACACAAAATATTTGTTCAAATCTCTGCCATTTCCGTGGTTCCCATTATTAATTCTCCAGTTCCATTCTCTTAAGGGACCAATGTTTACTTTAGCTACTCATTTCCTTTTTATATACCTGTAGAAGCTCTTGCTGTCTGTTCCTATATTTCTTGCTAGTTTGCTCTTATCTGCTATTTTCTCTGTCTTTATCATTTTTTTAGTTGTCCTTTCCTGGTTTCTAAAAGTTTCCCAATCCTCTGGCCTTCCACTGTCCTTCACAACCTTATATGCCTTTTAAAAAAATTTGCTAACATCCTTTACTTCCTTAGTTAGCCGGGGATGGTTCATCCTTCTCTTAGCATCTTTATTTCTCACTTGAGTAGATCTTTGCTGAGAAGTTATGAAATATCTCCTTAAATGTTTGCCATGCGTTTCTACAGTCTTACCCTTTAACATATTTTCCCAGTGCACTTGGTGTCAGTGACAAGGGTTGGTTTATATCACATGGGAGGAGATTGGTGTCAGTGACTGGGGTTGGTTTAACCTTCTTTGACCTGACCAAGGCCTTTGACACCGTTAACCGTGAGGGATTATGGAGTGTACTCTTCAAATTTGGCTGTCCTCAAATTTGTCACCATCCTCGGCTTGCTTCATGATAACATGCAAGCCGTGATCCTGACCAATGGATCCACCACAGACCCAGTTCATGTACGGACCGGGGAGAAGCAACGCTCTTCTCCATCTTCCTTGCTGCAATGCTACATCTCACAGTCAGTAAGCTTCCCGCTGGAGTGGAGATAATCTATAGAACAAACGGGAAACTGTTCAACCTCCATCACCTTCAGACCAGATCCAAGGTTCTGCCATCCTCTGTCCTCGAATTACAATATGCAGATGATGCTTGTGTCTGTGCTCACTCGGAGGACGAACTCCAAACCATCATCAACACGTTCACCGTAGTGTCTGAGAGCATAGGCCTTGCACTAAACATCCGTAAAACAAAGGTGCTCTATCAACCTGCCCCCACCACACAGCACTGCCCTTCCCCCTCCCCCCTCCCCCCATCTCCCACAGATGATCAAAATCCATGATGAGGCCTTTGGCAAAATGGTCCATTTTTCATACGTCGGGAGCCTACTGACAACAAGGGCCGCTATCGATGACGTGGTCCACCACCTTCAGTGTGGCAGCACAGCCATTGGTCGCCTAAGGCATAGAATGTTTTAAGATCAGAATCTTAAAACTGGCACAAAGCTCATGGTCTACAGAGCAGTGATACCTGCCCTTAGTCATGCTTCTCAGACATGGACTATGTACAGCAGGCACATCAAAGCACTGGAGAAGTATCATCGATGCTGACTCCGGAAGATCCTGCAAATCCATTGGCAGGATAGATGCACCAACGTCGGTTCTCACGCAGGCCAACAGCCTCAGCATTGAAGCATTGAACACGCTCGATCAGCTACGATGGACGGGCCACATCGTCCACATGCCCGATACGAGACTCCCAAAGCAAGCGCTCTGCTTGGAGCTTCGACATGGCAAGCGAGCCCCAGGGGGGCAGAGGAAACCCTTCAAGGGCACCCTCAAGACCTCCTTGAAGAAGTTCAACATCCCCACCGACACCTGAGAATCCCTGGCGCAAGATCGCTTAAAGTGGAAGAGAATAATCTGTGAGGGCGTCGAACACTTCGAGTCTCTTCACTTGGAGCAAGTGGAGACAAAGCGTATACGGCGGAAGGGAGCGCACGACAACCCAAGCACTTCAACAAACCGGCACTTCAACCAACGTACTTTCAACCACCGTCTGTCCAACTTGCGACAGAGACTGTAGCTCCCACATTGGACTTAACAGACATCTGAGATCTTATTTTTAATGTGGAAGCAAGTCATCCTCGACTCCGAGGGACCCTGCCTATGATGATGATGGTTGGTTTATATCAGACAGGAGGGGATTGGTGTCAGTGACTGTGCAGGAGGTGTCTTCAGCTTCAATTACTCGAGTTCCACGTTTCGGAGCTTGAGCGGCGGCTGGAGTCAATACGGTGCATCCGCGAGGCTGAGAGCTATGTGGATAGCACCTTTCAGGGGGTGGTCACCCCGCAGCTTAGAAGCGTGCAGGCAGAGGGGAAGTGGGTGACCACCAGACAGAGTAAGGACGCTTGGCAGGTAGTGCACAAGTCCCCGTGAGTCTATCTCGCTTTCAAACCAATATTCACTTCTGTGCATCGGTGAGGGCAAGCAGAACCAATTCCAAGGCACCACGGGTGGCTCAGCTGCACAGGCGGGAAGGAGGAAGAATAAAAGAACTGTAGTGATAGGGGATTTTGTAGTTAGGGGAACAGAGAAGCATTTCTGCGGCCGCAGATGTGACTCCAGAATGGTATGGTGCCTCCCCGGTGCCAGGGTCAAGGATATCACAGAGCGGACGCAGGGCATTCCAGGGGGAGAGGGTAAACAGCTCGAGGTCGTGGTCCATTTCGGGACCAATGACATAGGTAGAAAGAGAGATGAGGTCCTACAGGCAGAATTTAGGGAGCTAGGAAGAAAATGAAAGGGTAGGACCGCAAAGGTAGTAATCTCCGGATTACTACCGGTGCCACGTGCTAATGAGTACAAGAATAGAAGGATAGAGAGGATGAACGCGTGGCTGGAGAGTTGGTGTAGGAGGGAGGGCTTTAAATTCCTGAGGCATTGGGACCGCTTCTGGGGGAGATGGGACCTGTACAAACCGAATGGGTTGCACCTCTACAGCGCCGGGACCAATATCCTCGCGGGGAGTTTTGCTCATTGGGGAGTGTTTAAACTAGCTTGTCAGGGGGATAGGAACCCGAGAACAAATTCAATCGGGAAGTAAAGCAGAAATTGGATAGCAAAAATTTAGAAAGCGAATCTGTAAGACAGAGGAAATGAGGGTTAGTAAGTAGTAATCAAGGAGGTCCTCCTGTGCTGAATGGTAAATACTTTAATGCAAGGAGTATAGTGAATAAGGCGGATGAGCTAAGAGCACAGGTAGACACTTGGGAGTATGACATTATAGCCATTACAGAGACATGGCTGAAAGAGGGGTAGGTTTGGCAGATCAATATTCCTGGTTACAGGATTTTTAGACAAGACTGGGTTGGGGGGGAGTGGGGGGGGTAAAAAGGGTGTCACGTATTGATTGAAGAAACTATTATCGCGGTGAGGAGGGATGATATTTTAGGAGGATCATCAAATGGGTTGAATAAATAAAAAAGGGGCGATCATACTGCTGGGTGTGTATTATCGACCCCCAAACAGTGGGAGGGAGATAGAGGAGCAAATATGTCGGCAAATTCCTGTGAAGTCCAAAAACCATAGGGCAGTTACAGGAGATTTTAACTATCCTAATACTGATTGGGACAAATATAGTGTGAAGGGTATAGAGGGTGCGGAATTCTTGAAATGCATTCAAGAGAATTTTTTTAGTCAGTATGTAACAAGCCCAACACGAGATGGCGCGGTTTTGGATTTAGTTTTGGGGAATGAAGCTGGGCAGGTTGAAGGGGGATTAGTGGGAGAGCACTTGGGTGCCAGTGACCATCATTTCGTCAGATTCGAGTTAGTTATGGGTAAGGACAAGGATAGGCCTGGAATCGAAGTCCCAAATTGGGGAAAAGCTAACTTTGCAATGTTGAGGAGTGATTTGCCCATAGTGGACTGGAAACAGCTACTTGTGGATGAATCAATGTCGCAACAGTGGGAGGCATTCAAGGAGGAGATGCGGAAGGCTCAGGCCAAACATGTGCCCTTAAAGAAAAAGGGTGGGATTAACAATTCCAGAGCTCCCTGGATGTCTAGGGACTTACAGGGAAGGATAAAGACAACAGGGAAGCTTATGTCATATACCAACTGCTAAATACTGTCGAATCTTTGGAGGAATATAGAAAGTTAAGAGGTAAAATTAAAAAAGGTATTAGGAATTCTAACAGTGCATGAAAAATTTTTGGCTAGTAAAATTAAGGAAAACTCATGTGCTATAAATATATTAAGAGTAAGAGAATAACTAAAGAAACGGTAGGGCCTATTAGAGACCATGAGGGTAATCTTTGTGTGGAGACGGAAGATGTTGGTACGATTCTTAATGAATACTTTGCATCTGTTTTCACAAAGGGGCAATACAGATACTGCTATCGAGGAGGAGTGTGAAATTATGGATGAAATAAACAGTGAGATAGGAGGTATTAAGGAGTTTAGCAGCTTTGAAAGTAGACAAGTCCCCAGGCCCGGATGAAATGCATCCCAGGCTGTTGAGCGAAGTAAGAGAGGAAATAGCAGATCCCTTGACCATCATTTTCCAGTCCTATTTGGATTTGGGCATGGTGCCGGAGGACTGCTAATGTGGTACCCTTGTTTCAGAAGGGAGAAAGGGATCGGCCGAGTAATTACAGGCCTATCAGACCAACCTCAGCGGTGGGAAAATTATTGGAAAAAAATCCTGTAAGACAGGATAAATCTACATTTGGAGAGGCAAGGATTAATTAGGGACAGTCAGCACAGATTTGTTAAGGGAAGATTGTGTTTGACTAACCTGATTGAATTTTTTGAGCTGGTAACCAGGAGGGTCAATGAGGGTAGTGTGTACGATGTAGTGTATATGGACTTTAGCAAAGCTTTTTATAAGGTCCCACATGGTAGACTGGTCACGAAGGTTAAAGCCCATGGGATCCAGAGCAAAGTTGGATCCAAAATTGGCTTCGAGGTAGGAAGCAAAGGGTAATGGTTGATGGATGTTTTTGTGACTGGTAGGGTTCAGCAGGGCTCTGTATTGGGTCCCTTGCTTTTTATGGTATAGAAACATAGAAAATAGGTGCAGGAGTAGGCCATTCGGCCCTTCGAGCCTGCACCACCATTCAATAAGATCATGGCTGATCATTCACCTCAGTACCCCTTTCTTGCTTTCCCTCCATACCCCTTGATCCCTTTAGCCGCAAGGGCCATATCTAACTCTCTTGAATATATCCAATGAACTGTCATCAACAACTCTCTGCGGTAGGGAATTCCACAGGTTAACAACTCTGAGTGAAGAAGTTTCTCCTCATTTCAGTCCTAAATGGCTTACCCCTTATCCTTAGACTATGTCCCCTGGTTCTGGACTTCCCCAACATCGGGAACATTCTTCCTGCGTCTAACCTGTCCAGTTCCATCAGAATTTTATATGTTTCTATGAGATCCCTTCTCATCCTTTGAAACTCCAGTGAATACAGGCCTAGTCGATCCAGTCTCTCCTCATATGTCAGTCCTGGCATCCCTGGAATCAGTCTGGTGAACCTTCGCAGCACTCCCTCAATAGCAAGAACGTCCTTCCTCAGATTAGGAGACCAAAACTGAACATAATATGCCAGGTGAGGCCTCACTAAGGCCCTGTACAACTGCAGTAAGACCTCCCTGCTCCTATACTCAAATCCCCTAGCTATGAAGGCCAACATACCATTTGCCTTTTTCACTGCCTGCTGAACCTGCATGCCAACTTTCAATGACTGATGAACCATGACACCCAGGTCTCGTTGCACCTCCCCTTTTCCTAATCTGCCGCCATTCAGATAATATTCTACCTTCGTGTTTTGCCACCAAAGTGGATAACCTCACATTTATCCACATTATACTGCATCTGCCACGCATTTGCCCACTCACTTAACCAGTCCAAGTCACCCTGCAGCCTTTTAGCGTCCCCCTCACAGCTCACACTGCCACCCAGCTTAGTGTCATCTGCAAACTTGGAGATATTACATTCAATTCCCTCATCCAAATCATTAATATATATTGTAAATAGCTGGGGTCCCAGCACTGAGCCCTGCGGCGCCCCACTAGTCACTGCCTGCCATTCTGAAAAGGACCAGTTTATCCCGACTCTCTGCTTTCTGTCTGCCAACCAGTTCTCTATCCACGTCAGTACATTACCCCTAATACCTTTAATTAATTAATATGTTTTAATTTTGCACACCAATCTCTTGTGTGGGACCTTGTCAAAAGTCTTTTGAAAGTCCAAGTACACCACATCCACTGGTTCTCCCTTGTCCACTCTACTAGTTACATCCTCAAAAAAATTCTAGAAGATTTGTCAAGCAGTATTTCCCTTTATATTATGATATATATATATATATATATCAATGATCTAGATTTGTATATATGGAGTGTGATTAAGACGTTTGCAGATGACACTATAAATTGGCTGTGGTTGATAATGATGAGGAAAGTCATGGACGCAGGAGAATATCAATCTACTGGTCAGGTTGGCAGAGCAGTGGCAAATGGAATTCAATTTGAAAAAGTGTGAGGTAATGCACTTTGGGAGGGCTAATAAGGAAAGGGTATACACGTTAAGCGGTAGATGATTAAAGGGACCTTGGAGTGCTAGTCCACAGAACTCTTTTGGGAGGAAACTAAAACATTAATCCTTAAATCGTGTCCCCCCGATCTGGGGGGCACACCAAACATTTCCAAGGCCCTTTTTTTGTGTTTTTTTTTTGTGTTTTGTTTTTTTTAAAAGTTTTTTTGGGGCACTAAAATCATTTTTTTTTTCTCCAAG
This sequence comes from Pristiophorus japonicus, assembly GCF_044704955.1. NCBI lineage: Eukaryota > Metazoa > Chordata > Chondrichthyes > Pristiophoridae > Pristiophorus > Pristiophorus japonicus. The sequence continues at coordinate 1,025,838 of NW_027251590.1, read as the reverse complement.
TGCCCCCTATAAAAGGGGAGGGGGACACTAAAAACACCGGCAATTAAAACAAATTAAACTTTAAAACATAAAATCAAATTAAAATTTGGTTGCCGGGCGTGATGATGCACTCCAGTCCCTCCGGTGCCCACCTCTCGCGGAAGGCCGCGAGCGTACCGGTGGACACCGCGTGTTCCATCTCCAAGGACACCCTGGACCGGATGTAAGAGCGGAAGAGAGGCAGGCAGTCAGGCTGAACGACCCCCTCGACCGCCCGCTGCCTGGACCGGCTGATGGCACCCTTGGCCGTGCCCAGGAGCAGTCCTACGAGGAGGCCCTCGGACCTACCCGCTCCCCTCCGCACAGGGTGCCGCGCTAGTCCACAGATCCCTGAAAGTAGCAGGCCAGGTGGATAAGGTGGTTAAGAGGGCATGCGGAATGTTTGCCTTTATTGGCCGAAGCACATAATACATAAATACAAGAGCAGGGAGGTTATGCTTAAATTGTATAATACTCTGGTTAGGCCACAGCTGGAGTTCTGGTTGCTGTATTATAGGAAGGATGTGATTGCACTAGAGAGGGTGCAGAAGAGATTTACTAGGATGCTGCCTGAATGGAGAATTTTAGTTATGAGGACAGATTGGATAGGCTGGGTTTGTTCTCATTGAGTTGGCAACATTTTGAGAGGGCTGAATATAGTAGATAGCAAGAGCCTATTTCCCTTGGTGGAGGGGTCAATTACAAGAGGGCATAGTTTTAAGATGGTTGGTAGAAGGTTCAGAGGGGATTTGAAGGGAGGTTTCTTCACACAGAGGGTTGTGGGGGTCTGGAACTCACTGCCTGGAAGGGTGGTGGATGCAGAAACCCTCACCACATTTAAAAGGTGCTTGGATGGGCACTTGAAGTGCCGTAACCTGCAGGATTATGGACCCAGAGCTGGTAAGTGGGATTAGACTGAATAACTTTGTGTTGGCTGGCGCAGATACGATGGTAAGTACTGCAGCAAATCGAATACAGCCAGGGTGATCTCCTAGACTAGTTTTGATCGCCGAGATGGGTCAGAGAGGAATTTTCCCAGATTTTTCCCCCCCACAATTGGCCTGGGTTTTTAAAATCTGGTTTTTGTCTCTCCCAGGAGATCACATGGCTCCGGTTGGGGTGTAGAATGTTTCGGTGCAAGGGGTGTCGGCAGTTGTGTGGGCGGACTGGTTGGCCTGGGTGCTCTTTACCTTTCCGCCATTGTTCATTGGTTTATATGTAACCTTCAGGGCTGCTGACCAAGGGCCGTCTTTGTCGGCTGTCGCGGATACAATGGGCCGAAATGGCCTCCTTCTGCACTGTGAATTTCTATGTTTCTACCAATTACTTTAAATCTATGCCCTTAGTTATTGACCCATCTACTAAGGGGAATAAGTCCCACCTATCCACTCTATCCAGGCCCCTCATAATTTTATAAACCTTAATAAGGTCTCCCCTCAGCCTCCTCTGTTCCAAAGAAAACAACCGCAGCCTATCCAATCTTTCCTCATAGCTAAAATTCTCCAGTCCAGGCAACATCCTCGTAAATCTCTTCTGTACCCTCTCTTTCCTGTGACGTGGTGACCAGAATTGCACGCAGCATTCTAGCTGTTGCCTAACTAGTGTTTTATACAGTTCAAGCATAACCTCCCTGCTCTTGTATTCTATGCCGCGGCTAATAAAGTCTAATATCCCGTCTGCCTTCTTAACCTCTTCATCTACCTGTCCTGCTACCTTCAGGGATTTGTGCACATGCACTCCAAGGTTCCTGTATTCCTCTACACTTCTCAGTGTCCTACCATCTATTGTGTATTCCCTTTCCTTGTTGGCCCTCACCCGATGCATTACCTCACACTTCTGTGGATTGAATTCCATTTGCCCCTGTTCTGCCCACCTGACAGGTCCATTGATACCTTCCTGCAGTCTACAGCTTTCTTCTTCATTATCAACCACACGGCCAATTTTCGTATCATCTGCAAACTTCGTAGTCATACTCCCTACATTCAAGTCTACATCACTGATGTATACCAGAAAAAGCAAGGGATCTAGTACTGAGCCCCGTGGAACCCCACTGGAAACAGCCTTCCAGTCACAAAAACACCCATTGACCATGAACCTTTGCTTCCTACCTCAGCCAATTTTGGATCCAAGTTGCCACTTTGCCCTGTATCAAAAGCCTCGCTAAAATCCATATACACGACATCAAACACAGCACCGTCATCGAGCCTCCGTGTGACCTCCTCAAAAAATTCAATCAGGTTAGTCAGACACGACCTTCCATTAACCAATCCGTGCTGACTGTCCCTGATTAATCCGGGTCTTTCTGAATGAAGATTTATCCTGTCCCTCAGAATTTTTTCCAATAATTGAAAGTCCAAATTGGGGGAACTGAATTTTATTTTGTCATCCCATCGAGATTGTGGCCAGAGGGACAATAAATAATAATAAATAAATTATTTTCAAAAATGGGTGATCAGGCCTGCAGTATGTACAATGTACAAGCTGACCAAAATCAGGCCGTTTGGATTGGATTTGGAGACCAAAACCATAATCCTCAGTGGAGACTCTCCCCCCATTTAGTAAACTCCGAAAGATATTTTCTATTCATTTCAATTAATTGAATGTTGTAATTGACGGATTCAATTAATGTTTATTTTCCAAATGCAGCTCTGGACCCTCAGACTGAACATTAATCCGGCCCGGGTGATTGACAGCAGCTCCGGACCAATAGGAAGAGCGGGGGCGGGGCTGGAGGACCGAGCGGGCGGTTGGTCCTCCAACCAGTGTGTGAGGGGCGGGGCTTGTGCCAGCCGAGGGGGGCTTGTGCCAGCCAGTGGGCGGGCTGAGCCCAGATCTCCCTCATTGGCTGAAACTCTGCCCCATTGTTGAAGCTGATTTCTCTCAAACTCCAGGAGGAAACTGGACCTTTGTGTTGTGGCTTTAAACAGATGGAACCCTGTGGGCTGGAGCAAATATTGCAACATCTGTTGGTGAAATGGATTCATTCTGGACACACAGCAGGGATTATTTCAGGAAATTACACCGTGCAGTGAGAAAGGAAATGCAGTGGACGTTCCATAGAAGTATTGTCAAAAGGTTTTTGATAGAAGGTTTGTTGATCAAATTAAGGCTCACGGTGTTAAAGGGAGTGGGGCAGTGTGGAGAGGAAGTTGGGTAAAGGGCAGAAAACAGAGAGTAGCGGTTAATGGAGGTTCTTCAGACTGGAGGGATGTAAACAGTGGTGTCCCCAAGGTCAGTGTTGGGAGCATTGCTCTGCTCAATGTAGAGAAATGATCTGGACTTGGGTATATGGGACACACGATCAAAATCTCCAGGGAACGCCAAAAATGGGAACGTGGGGAACTGTGAAGAGGACTGTAAGTGAGTTCAGTCTGAATGCACAGGTTTGTAAATGAGACAGGTAGATGTCAGATTAAATTTAGTGCAGAGAAATCTGATGTGATACATTTTGGGAGGAAGAAAAAGGGATGAAATGTACATTAAATGGTAAAATTTTACAAGGTGTGGAAGGATAAGAGATATTTTGGGGTGTAAGAGTCTAGCTAGTCCCTTGTCTTATTAATTAGCAAGTTCGAAGGTCCAGTGTCAGCAACTTTAATACCTTAAGAAATATAAGATGAGCAGTTTCTCAGTCGACTGCCGTATCTTATACTGATCCACCAATCAGAGTAAAGATGCAAGTCCCGCGTGTCCACAGTAACTGACACCAGGTCAGCCCGCTGGATGGAACCTCGGGGGCCCTGAGCTTGATCTCCGGTGTCTCCAGTCCCCACTGCCCCCTTACATCAGTCTCCCCTCACTTTTATACCCTGCACTGATCCACCTCTGGCACCAGACTCCTCTTTGTCTTCTCTGCTGGGTTTGGGCAGGAAGTGAGGAAAAGACAGCTGGAACTTCTCTGCTCTGTGATTTACAAGGTCACTTTCCCTGGTTCCCAGCAGGTACTTTCTTCAGTAATTTTCTCATTATACCGAAACTCCGCTGCCTGCTGTTAATTCTTCTCGTTTCACAATTATAGGTATAAACATCTCACATTATAATCTAATCTATTCTATTACTCACACTGGTTTAAGCTTGGAAGAAGCACTGAGGGTAGCAAGGGCACAGAATGTACTCTGGGTGGGGAACTTCAATGTCCATCACCAAGAGTGACTCGGTAGTACCACTACTGACTGAGCTGGCCGAGTCCTGAAGGACATATCTGCCAGACTGGGCCTGCAGCAGATGGTGAGAGAACCAACACAAGGAAAAAACCTACTTGACCTGGTCCTCACCAATCTACCTGTCGCAGATACCAACAATGACGGACAAGTAAAGACCACCTGGTGTATCGAGCCTGTCCCACATGGAGATACATCTGTCTATGACAGCATTGGTAGCAGTGACCATCGCACACAGTCATTGTGGAGACAAAGTCACACCGAACACACTCTCAAATGTGTTGTGTGACACTATCACCGTGCTAAACAGGATAGAGTCAGAACAGATCTAGCAGCTCAAAACTGGGCATCCATAAGGTGCTGTGGGCCATCAGCAGCAGCAGCATTGTATCCACCACAACCTGTAACCTCATGGCCCGGCATATCCCTCACTAACATTACCATCAAGCCTGGTTCAATTCGGAGTGCAGAAGAGCATGCCAGGAGCAGCACCAGGTGTACCGAAAAATGAGGTACCAGCCTGGGGAAGCTGCAACACAGGACTACATGCATACTGAGCAGTGGAAGCAGCATGGTATAGACAAGGCTAAGCAATCCCACAATCAATGAATCAGATCAAAGCTCTGCAGTCCCGCCACATCCAGTCGTGAATGAACACCAGAACATACACAAGAACTAGGAGCAGGAGGAGGTCATTCGGTCCCTCGAGCCTGTTCCGCCATTCAATAATTTTTTACCACAACTCCATTTTCCTGCACTATCCCCCAATCCCTTAATATCCTATGCTGGGTTCAGTTCTATACTCACTGGTTCCCCTCCCACTCCTCCCCTGAAGGTGCTGACTCTGGCTGGGTTCAGTTCTATACTCACTGGTTCCCCTCCCTCTCCTCCCCTAAAGATGCTGACTCTGGCTGGGTTCAGTTCTACACTCACCAGTTTCTCTCAATATGTGACTCATGTGCCCAATCTCCATGTGTGAACCTCGACAGTGAGTGTCGACTGGCTATTCCACTGTCCTCACGATGCCTCACACGTGCAGGGTCACTGGACCTTCCTCCCAATGGGTCAGTGGGTAAAGGAATGTAGGATCTATCCCCGCCCCCACTATAGAATGGAATAAAAAACCCACGGACGGTGGGACTGGTTAATAAAAACCAAACCTCAGTACAAACACCCAGAGGGTGGGCTATACAATAAGGGCTTCATTTCAAACATTGCAGCGAAACGATGACTCATTGAGAGACTGGAAGGACATCAGAGACAATGATACAGGATACCTGCCATCGATCTAATCAACGCAGGAAATAGCACCAAATGCCGGCCAGGCACACCTTCACTGGTCCCTGTCAAGAAGGAAGAGGGACATTCACACATTCAACTGTGGAGCCAGGTCTGTTCCCAAGGAAGGTTTGCATTGTACTACACAGCAGGAGAGCTGACCATGCCCCTGTCTGGGCCAGGGGGTGGAATACACTGATGATCCAGAGGTAATTAACCATCGGAAGTGAAGTCCTGCTACAAATGTATAGGGTATTGGTAAGGCCACACCTGGAGTACTGCGTACAGTTTTGTCTCCGTATTTAAGCAAGGATATACTTGCATTGGAGGCTATTCAGAGAAGGTTCACTCGGTTGATTCAGGAGATGAGGGGTTGACTTATGAAGATAGGTTGAGTAGGTTGGGCCTATACTCATTGGAGTTCAGAAGAATGAGGGGTGATCTCCTTGAAACTATTAAGATAATGAGGGGACTTGACAAGGTGGATGCAGAGAGGATAATTCCACTCATTGGGGAAACTAAAACGAGGGGACATAGTCTGAGAATAAGGGGCCATCTATTTAAAACTGAGATGAGGAGGAATTTCTTCTCTGAGGGTTGTAAATCCGTGGAATTCTCTGTCCCAGAGAGCCGTGGAGGTTGGGTCATTGAATATATTTAAGGAATAGACAGATTTTTGAGCGATAAGAGAGTAAAGGGTTATGGGGTGCAGGCAGGGAAAGGGATTGTAGAGGGACGTGATCAGGGCCCAGGGGAGTTGGGAGTTGAGGGCCCGGGGCAGCACAGGCCCAGCCCACACTGCGACATGTGTCGCACTAGGTCTGTGCAGCAGAGCAGGTCTCTAGTCGTCCTGGTTAATCCTTGCCACTGGACCAAGACCTCGCTCTGGCAAGCCCGTGTGGTGTGCAACGGCCACCCCACATTAAAAAAAATACACACACAGGCATCTTCTACCCTTCGGGATGTAGTACAGGACCTGGAATATTCGGTCCTTCATTGAAGCACCTGAACTCATCCTTTTTCAGCGTGGAAGCAAGTCATCCTTATTTCGATAGACTGCCTATGATGATGATGATAGGGAGCTGAGTCCATGATCAGATCAGCCATGATCTTATTGAATGGCGGAGGAGGCTCGAGGGGCCAAATGGCCTACACCTGCTCCTATTTCTTATGTTCTTATGAAAAGTCGACAGGGGAACAGCAGGAAATATGTTTGATGCTGTGATTATGAAGCCCCATAAAAAGCAGACCACTTCGGCACGAGGGCAGTGCAGTGAAGGATGCAGGGTGGTCACCTGGTCCCGGCCTACAATCGACACCGGAACAACCAGCTGTGTGGGTGATTGTAAGTTTCAGTCAAACCGTCGGGGAATTTGTCCGAGTAGTTTTATAATCACAGTCGATCGCGGAAGGGTTTTAAACTGTGATATTTCCTGTTAGGTTTCAGGTAACCTCCTGTAGGGGTTTGTATTGTGGGTTCTGTGTTATTCCGGTCGAATCTCAGGGAGGTTGTGTACTGGGGAATAACGCAAGTTCAATAAACGTACAAGTTTAAGGTTGAGCCAAAACCCTGTGCCGAATGTATTTTGTTCTTATAAATCCTGAAGTGAAGAACTGTTGGTGGGTGGTTACGGAATCTCTTCGATCTTGGCGATCACAAAGGCACTTCTAAAAATTATGGACAGGGTCAAGGACAAGAAACCGTCAATGGAGAATAGGATATCCTCGTATGTGTTTGGTACGGTCAACATTTCCGAGCACTGGGTCCTGGAAATGATGCACTCTGACAGTCCGCGGGAAGAGGAGATAGTAGCGAATATAAGAAGTCGAAAGAAAAGGTGATTTGGTTGCGGTGAATGCAGAAACAAAATCAAATTCTCGCAGAGAGAATTAAACAGTTAGAAGAGAAAAGGGAATCAGAAAGCAGGGCAGGAGACAGAGAGGCCGTAATGAACCGGCTGACGGAAGATTTAAGTAATGAAAGGCAGGAGAGGAAAGTGCAAGAGAAAACTCCTAGAAATGCGATAGAGTACTGGCAGTATCAGGTCACCGAAAGTAAAAAGCAGTATCAGGTTCAGCGTGAGGAAAGTGCCTGGATCTTAGAGAGAGCTGACAAGGCTGAGGGACAGTTGAGGAATATCAAAGTGGCATACAGGGTAGCTAAAAATCTGGTACATGAAGAGGCCGACCACAGGCCCTCGAATGAGAAAATTCGTAAGCTGACCCGAGCATTTTCTGGGGCCAGGTGTATGGCTTGTCTTATGACACCGGGGGAAGTTGGGGTAGACTGGGATGAGGACAGAGCGGAGCCCGATGTTGGGACCCAGTATAGCGAGGGTCGGCCGGCTCCCGAAGCACCAGGACACCGAGACCGATCGATAACTATGATGAGGACGAATTGGCAGCATTGAGCCGGGATATAGGCCCCATTAACTCCACGGATGGTCCGCTGGATGTTAATAGATGCTGGGCGGATTTTAGGAGGGGTCACCCAGAGTTGGAGGATGTAGACTTTAAGCAAATCCTCCTCAGTAGCTGCAACAGCAGTTTTAGAAATTTGAAAGCTGCAGAAAAAAAACTAAATCAAGGTGGGCAGAAGGACCCTGCGGGATCCAAAAGGAAGTTCAAAGCCTAGCAATGTAAATCCATGGTTCAGAGAAGCATTGTGTGTCCTGTCGTAAGCTGATTGCTTAAGAGACCAAAGAATAGAGAAGCCTTTCTATGAGTCTACGAAGGAGAAACCGACATTTAAGCTTCTACCTTTTGTGCCGAGAGAAATAAAACAGACTTTGCTTCTATGGCTGTTTGACTAGTCATGGAATGTATTGTGTGTGAAAGCCTGTCTGTGTAAAGCAAGTGTTTTTCTTTGATGTTTCAGGGTGAACGTAAAAGTTTATTTTATAAAAAGGCTTGAGGATTTATATTTGTCTTCGTGTGTCTGTAGTTTTTTTAAACTGGCACTGGTTAGATTCAGATTGCTTTGAATTAACTGAGAGAGAAACCTTTAGTTCTGGACATGAGGCAATCACATAACATTTGGTATGTAAAAATAAAACATTTCTGAACAATTTCAAGAATCTGTGACCACGGGAGAAAAAGGAGTGATGCTATTGCTATGTGTGGAATGCTTTACAGAATGATTTTAATGTCTGTGTCTGACAGCTTTTATAATGCAAAAAAAAGGAAGTTAACTCTCTGCACAAGCAGCTGTGAACTCTTTAATGCGGTATGCAACACCTTTTGCATTGTAAATATTTTAGGCATTTAAAAATGTTTACAGTTTTGAATTTGAGTGGGTGTTTCCCAGTGACAGAAAGGGATCAGATAAATTAACCCATTGAGATGGCAGGAAAGGCACAATGGATGTTTTTGCAGTAGTGCTGATGGAGCAGTATGTCGCGGTCCGGCCCAAAAATCGGCACAGTCCCGGCCGGCAAGACCATCAGCAGGCCAGGGCCATTACAGGGAGCAGCGTGCGTCGGTCCGGCCCAGAAATCGGCGCAGTCCCGGCCGGCAAGACCATCAGCAGGCCAGGGCCATTACAGGGAGCAGCGTGCGTCGGTCCGGCCCAGAAATCGGCGCAGTCCCGGCCGGCAAGACCATCAGCAGGCCGGGGCCATTACAGGGAGCAGCGCGTGCTGCTGCAGGAGGACGACAGCTGACTGCAGTGTGGGCAGGTACAGCAGGAGTGGCGAGGTCGGGGTGAAGGAGCAGCGAGAGTTCGTAGAGGGATGTGTTCAGGGCCTGGGAGAGGCACGAGTTTGAGGCTGGAAGAGGCGAGGGGCAGCACGGACCAGCCCACACTGCGATATGTGGGCGCACTCGGTCTGTGCAGTAGAGCTGCTCTCCAGTCGTCCTGGTTAATCCTCGTCACTGGACCAAGACCGGGCTCTGTCAAGCCCGTGTGGTGGCTGATGTGTAACGGCCACCCCACGTTAAAAAAATCCACACAAAGGCATCTTCCACCCTTCAATATGTGGTTCGGGATCCGGAATATTGGGTCCTTCATTGAAACACCTGTGAATTCATCCCTTTTCGGCGTGGAAGCAAGTCATCCTCGTTTCGAAGGACTGCCTATGATGATGATGGTGCAAGATTACCGAGAGGGTTCTTGAATATGGAAATGACTTCAAGGTGTTAACAACCTTGAACTTTGCTGGAACAAGAGAGAAAAAATTATGAGAGGCCTCGATACAGTGGATAGGAAGGACATATTTCCCTTTGCAGAGGGGTCAACAGGGTGCATAAATTTTAAGTAATCAGAGGGAGGTTTAGAGGGTGTTTGAGGGGAAATTTCTTCAACCAGAGGATGGTGGGGGTCTGGAACTCACTGCCTGAAAGGGTGGTAGAGGCAGAAACCCTCACCACATTTGAAAAATACATGGACGTGCACTTAGTGCCGTCACCTACAGGACTACGGACCAAGAGCTGGAGAGTGGGATTAGGCTGGATAGCTCTGTGTCGGCCGGCATGGACACGGTGGGCTGAAATGGCCTCCTTCCATGCTGTAACTTTCGATGATTTTATGATTAATAACCGAGATGAAAGGACCGAGTGTAATGTATCCAAATTTGCTGATGATACAAAACTAAGTGGGACAGTAAGCTGTGAGAACACAAGATATATCGATAGACGATGTGAGTGGGCAGTAAGGTGGCAGATGTATAATGTAGGGAAATGTGAGGTTATTCACTTTGGTAGGAACAATAGAAAAACAGAATATGTTTTAAATGGTGAGGAATGTTGGTGTTCAGAGAGATTTGAATGTCCCGTGCAAGAAACACAGAAAGTGTGCATACAGGTACACAAGCAGTAAGGAAGGTAAATGGTTTGTCCTTTATTGCAAGGGGTTGGAGTATAAGAGTAAGGAAGTCTTGCTACAATTGTACAGGGCCTTGGGGAGACCACACCTGGAGTACTTTGGTCTCCTTATCTAAGGACGGAAACACTTGCCTTGGAGACGGTGCAACAAAGGTTCACTAGATTGATTCCTGGGATGAGGGGGCTGTCATGATGAGATCATGTGTAGAACGGGCCTATATGCTCTCGAGTTTAGAATAATGATGTGTGATCTCATTGAAACATACAAGGTTCTGAAGGAGACTGACAGGTTAGATGCCGAGAGGTTGATTCCCCTACCTGGAGTGTCTAGAACTCGGGGGCACTGTCTCAGGATAAGGTGTAGGCCATTTAAGACAGAGATGAGGAATTTCTTCACTCAGAGGGTTGTGAATCTTTGGAATTCTCTCCCCCAGAGGGCTGTGGATGCTCAGTCTAATCAAGGCTGAGACAGATAGATTTTTGGACTCTCGGTGAATCAAGGGATATGGAGATCAGGCGGGAAAGTGGAGTTGAGGTCAATGATCAGCCATGATCTTACTGAATGGTGGAGCAGGCTCGAGGGACCTTATGGCCGACTCCTGCTCCTATTTCAAGTTGACATCCAGGGGGCTCTAGATTTGTTAGTCCCATCCTTTTTCTTTAAGGTAACATACTTCCTCTGAACCCTCATTATCTCCTCCTTCAATGCCTTCCACTGCTCCGAGACTGATTTACCTTCAACATAAGAATTGGAGCAGGAGTATGCCATTCGGCCCCTCGAGCCTGCTCCGCCATTCAATGAGATCATGGCTGATCCTCTACTTCAACTCCACCTTCCTACACTATTCCCATGACCCTTGATTCCCTTTATATTCAAAAATCTAGTGATTTCTACCTTGAATATACTCAACCATTGAACCTCCACAGCTCTCTGGGGTAGAGAATTCCAAAGATTCACCCTCTGAGTGAAGAAGTTTCTCCTCATCTCAGTCCTAAATGGCCAACCCTTTATTTCGAGACTATGACCCCTGGTTCTAGACTCCTCAGCCAGAGGAAACATCCTCCCTGCATCTACCCTGTCAAGCCCTGTTAGAATTTTGTATGTTTCAATGGGATCACCTCTCATTCTTCTAAACACTAGAAAATATAGGCCTAGTCTACTCAATCTCTCCTCATTGGACAATTTCCCCATCCCAGGAATTCAGTCTGGTGAACCTTCGTTGCCATCCTCAAAAGGAAAGTACATCCTTCCTTCGGTAAGTAGCCAAAACTGTACACAATACTCAGCTGCAGGCTCACCAGGGCCCCGATATAATTGCAGTAAGACATCTTTACTCTTGTATTCAAATCCTCGTGTAATAAAGGCCGACATACCATTTACTTTCTTCATTGCTTGCTGTACCTGCATATTAACTTTGTGGTTCGTGTACAAGGACACAAGGTCCCTCTGAACACCAACATTTCTCAATCGCTCACCATTTCAAGTAGCTGTTTCCAGTCCACTTTGGCTAAATCACATCTCAGCTTTGTGAAATTGGCTTTTCCCCAATTGAAAACTTTTATTCCTGGTCTATCTTTGTTCTTTTCCATAACTACCCTAAATCTAACTGAATTATGATCACTAGCATCAATATGCTGTCCCACTGATACCCCTTCCACCTGCCCAGCTTCAGTCCCAAATACTAGAAACATAGAAAGTAGGTGCAAGAGTAGGCCATTCGGCCCTTTGAGCCTGCACCACCATTCAGTATGATCATGGCCGATCATGCAATTTCAGTACCCCATTCCTGCTTTCTCTCCATACCCCTGGATCCCTTTCGCCGTAAGGGCCACATCTAACTCCCTTTTGAATATATCTAACGAACTGGCCTCAACAACTTTTTGTGGTCGAGAATTTCACAGGTTCACAATTCTCTGAGTGAAGAAGTTTCTCCTCATCTCGGTCCTAAATGGCTTACCCCTTATCCTTAGACTGTGACCCCTAGTTCTGGACTTCCCCAACATTGGGAACATTCTTCCTGCATCTAACCTGTCCAATCCCATCAGAATTGTATATGTTAATTCGGAAACTAGGGTCCTGAACTTAAGGAAAGGTAACTTTGACAGTATGAGGTATGAATTGGCTAGAATAGACTGGCAGAGGATACTTAAAGGGTTGACGGTGGATAAGCAATGGCAAACATTTAAAGATCACATGGATGAACTTCAGCAATTGTACATCCCTGTCTGGGGGAGGTGGCTCAACCATGGCTAACAAGGGAAATTAAGGATAGTGTGAAAACCAAGGAAGAGGCATATAAATTGGCTAGAAAATGCAACAAACCTGAGGACTGGGAGAAATTTAGAATTCAACAGAGGAGGACTAAGGGTTTAATTAAGAGGGGGAAAATAGAGTACGAGGAAGCTTGCAGGGAACATAAAAACTGACTGCAAAAGCTTCTATAAATACGTGAAGAGAAAAAGATTAGTAAAGACAAACGTAGGTCCCTTGCAGTCGGATTCAGGTGAATTTATAATGGGGAACAAAGAAATGGCAGACCAATTGAACAAATACTTCGGTTCTGTCTTCACAAAGGAAGATACAAATAACCTTCCAAATGTACTAGGGGACAGTGGGTCTAGTGAGAATGAGGAACTGAAAGATATCCTTATTAAGCAGGAAATTATGTTAGGGAAATTGATGGGATTAAAGGCCAATAAATCCCCGGGTCCTGACAGTCTGCATCCCAGAGTACTTAAGGAAGTGGTCCTAGAAATAGTGGATGCATTGGTGATCATTTTCCAACAATCTATGGACTGGAGGGTAGCTAATGTAACGCCATTTTTTTTTTTTTTTTTTAAAAAGGAGGGAGAGAGAAAGCGGGTAATTATTGACCGGTTAGCCTGACATCAGTAGTGGGGAAAATGTTGAAATCAATCATTAAGGATGAAATAGCAGCGCATTTGGAAAGCAGTGAGAGGATCGGACCGAGTCAGCGTGGATTTATGAAAGGGAAGTCATGCTTGACGAATCTTCTGGAACTTTTTGAGGATGTAACTAGTAGAGTGGACAAGGGAGAACCAGTGGATGTGGTGTATTTGGACTTTCAAAAAGCTTTTGACAAGGTCCCGCACAAGCGATTGGTGTACAAAATCAAAGCACATGGTATTGGGGGTAATGTACTGACATGGATAGAGAACTGGTTGGCAGACAGGAAGCAGAGAGTCGGGATAAACGGGTCATTTTCAGAATGGCAGGCAGTTACTCGTAGGGTGCCGCAGGGCTCAGTGGGACCCCAGCTCTTTACAATATATATCAACGATTTGGATGAAGGAATAGTGTAATATCTCCAAGTTAGCAGATGACACTAAACTGGGTGGCGGTGTGAGCTGTGAGGAGGACGCTAAGAGGCTGCAGGGTGACTTGGACAGATTAGGTGAGTGGGCAAATACATGGCAGATGCAGTATAATGTGGATAAATGTGAGGTTATCCATTTTGAGGGCAAAAACACGAAGGCAGAATATTATCTGAATGGCGGCAGACTAGAAAAAGGGGAGGTGCAACAAGACCTGGGTGTCATGGTTCATCAGTCACTGAAAGTGGGCACGCAGGTACAGCAGGCGGTAAAGAAAGCAAATGGTATGTTGGCCTTCATAGATAGGGGATTTGAATATAGGAGCAGGGAGGTCTTACTGCAGTTGTACAGGGCCTTAGTGAGGCCTCGCCTGGAATATTGTGTTTAGTTTTGGTCTCCTAGTCTGAGGAAGGACGTTCTTGCTATTGAGGGAGTGCAGCGAAGGTTCACCAGACTGATTCCAGGGATGGCTGGGCTGTCATATGAGGAGAGACTGGATCAACTGGGCCTTTATTCACTGGCGTTTAGAACGATGAGAGGGGATCTCATAGAAACATATAAGATTCTGACGGGACTGGACAGGTTAGATGCGGGAAGAATGTTCCCGATGTTGGGGAAGTCCAGAACCAGAGCACATAGTCTTAGGATAAGGGGTAGGCCATTTAGGACTGAGATGAGGAGAAACTTCTTCACTCAGAGTTGTTGACCTGTGGAATTCCCTGCCGCAGAGAGTTGTTGATGCAAGTTCATTGGATATATTCAAGAGGGAGTTAGATATGGCCCTTACGGTTAAGGGGATCAAGGGATATGGAGAGAAAGCAGGAAAGGGGTACTGAAGGAATAATCAACCATGATCTTATTGAATGGCAGTGCAGGCTTGAAGGGCCGAATGGCCTACTCGCCTACTCCTGCACCTATTTTCTATGTTTCTATGAGATCCCTTCTCATTCTTCTAAACTCCAGTGAATATAAGCCTAGTCGATCCAGTTTTGCTTCATGTCAGGCCTGCCATCCCGGGAATCAGTCTGGTGAACCTTCGCTGCACTCCCTTAATAGCAAGAGTGTCCTTCCTCAGAATAGGAGACCAAAATTGCACACAATATTCAAGGTGTGGTCTCACCAAGGCCCTGTACAACTGCAGTAAAACCTCCCTGCTTAGATACTCAAATCCCCTAGCTATGAAGGCCAGCATGCCATTTGCTTTCTTCACTGCCTGCTGTACCTGCATGCCAACCTTCAATGACTGATGTACCATGACACCCAGGTCTCATTGCACCTCCCCTTTTATTAATCTGTCACCATTCAGATAATCTGCCTTCCTGTTTCTGCCACCAAAGTGGATAACCTCACACTTATCCACATTATACTGCATCTGTCATGCATTTTCCCATTCACCTAACCTGTCCAAGTCATCCTGCAGCCTCCTAGCATCCTCCTCACAGCTCACACTGCCACCCAGCTTAGTGTCATCTGCAAATTTGGAGATATTACATTCAGTTCCTTCGTCTAAATCATTAATGTATATTGTAAATAGCTGGGGTCCCAGCACTGATACTTGCGGCACCCCACTAGTCACTGCCTGCCATTCTGAAAAGGACCCGTTTATTCCCACTCTGCTTCCTGTTTGCCAACCAGTTCTCTATCCACGTCAATACATTACCCCCAATACCATGTGCTTTAATTTTGCACACCAATCTCTTGTGTGGGACCTTGTCAAAAGCCTTTTGAAAGTCCAAATACACCACATCCACTGGTTCTCCCTTGTCCACCCTACCAGTTACATCCACAAAACACTCGAAGATTCGTCTAGCATGATTTCCCTTTCATAAATCCATGCTGACTTAAACTGATCCTGTCACTGCTTTCCAAATGCACTGCTATTACATCTTTAATAATTGATTCCAGCATTTCCCCGCCCCCTCCCCCACCGACGTCAGGCTGACCGGTCTATAATTCTCTGTTTTCTCTCTCCCTCCTTTTTGAAAAAGTGGGGTTACCTTAGCTACCCTCCAATCCATAGAAACTGAACCAAAGTCCATGAAATGTTGGAAATGATGATGCATCTACTATTTCTAGGGCCACTTCCTTAACTACTCTGGGATGCAGACTATCAGGTCCTGGGGATTTATCGGCCTTCAGTCCCTTCAATTTCCCCAACACCATTTCCTGACTAATAAGAATTTCCCTCAGTTCCCCCTTCTCGCTAGACCCTCGGTCCCCTAGTATTTTCGGGAGGTTATTCGTGTCTTCCTTAGTGAACCAAAGTATTTGTTCCAATGGTCTGCCATCTCCTCGTTCCCCATTATGAATTCCCCTGATTCTGACTGCAAGGGGCCGACATTAGTCTTCACTAGTCTTTTTCTCTGCACATATCTGTAGAAGCTTTTGCAGTCAGTTTTTATATTCCCTACAAGCCTCCTCTCATACTCTATTTTCCGCCTCCTAATTAAACCCTGTCCTCCTCTGCTGAATTCAGTTGGCAAGTACTGCTGAAAGGTTCTGCTCGTTGCTGACCCCCATGTCCTTCCTATCCACTCTATCTAATCCCCTCATAATTTTATACACCACATTAAGGTCAGCCTCCTGTTCCAAAGAAAACAAACTATTAAGTGGGTTGGTGGGCTGGAGGAGGTTACAGAGATAGGGAGGGGTGAGGTCCTGGAGAGATTTGAACAAGAGGATGCGTATTTTAAAGGCTGATGCCACCATCCATCTCGCCCAGCACAGAATGTGACTCACTACCAACAGGAAGGATGTTACTTTAACTACTACAAACGCATAATGAGGGGAAATCAATCTCTGTACCTTTAACTAACAGCGACATGGAAAGAGGGAAATGAATTACATTTAAACACCTGGTTCATTTGGCACTGAAGAGTCAAACTCAATAGGAACGCCAGTGAAATAAAATACTGACAGATGTTAAACTGTTTTGTTGATAAAATAAATCTCGATTTAACTTTTTAAAAATAAATTGTTCAACAGGTTCACACAGACTCACCTGACAGGCCAATTTAGGATCCACCCCTCAAGCACCGCGATTGGTTGCAGAACACACTGCTTCCTTGGACCACCAGCCTCTGAGGTCTCTTCCTGTTGGTTCCCAGGGCAATCAATCACCACTCGCCAACATTACACTGACAGATTAAGTTGAGAGGTTCGGAGGAAGAAATAAAATGAGGCCGTGAATCTGAGTTAAGAAATAAAATTAGAGAAGTATGATTAAATGAATGAGTGGCAATAACAACTCAAGTGTACAATTCTAAAGGGGGTGCATGAACAGTGAGACCTGCGGGTATATGTGCACAAATCACTGAACGTGGCAGGACAGGTTGAGAAAGCAGTTCAAAAAGCTTACAGGATCCTGGGCATCACAGAGTACAAAGGCAATGAGATTATGATGAACCGTTGTAAAACACTGGTTCAGCCTCAACTGGAGCAATGTGTCCAATTCTGGGCACCGCTCATTAGGATGTGATGCCTTAGAGAGGCTGCAGAAAAGATTGACAAGAATGATTCACGAGATGAGGGACTTCAGTTACGTGGATAGACTGGAGAAGCTGGGGTTGTTCTCCTTGGAGCAGAGAAGGTTGAGAGGAGAATTGATAGAGGTGTTCAAAATCATGAGGGGTCTGGACAGAGTAGATAGAGAGATACTGTTCCCATTGGCGGAAGGGTCGAGAACCAGAGGAGACGGATTTAAGGTGATTGGCAGAAGAACCAAAGGCGACGCAAGAAAAATCTATTTTAGGCAGCGAGTGGTTCGGATCTGGAATGCACGGCCTGAAAGGGTGGTGGAGGCAGACTCAATCACAGCTTTCTAAAGGGAATTGGATAAGTATCTGAAAGAAAACATTTGCAGGGCCGGGGGAAAGGGCGGGGCAGTGGGGCTCGCTGGGAGCCGGCAAGGGCTCGAGGGGCCGATTGGCCTTCCGTGCTGTAACCATTCTCTGATTGTGTGAGCAGAACCACTCTGTTCCCTGACTCAATCTAAAGCCTTCCTGACAGTGAGCACCTGTTAAACCTGCCCTGCACCTTCACTGCTCCAAGGAGAACCACCCCAGATGCTGCAGCCATCATCTTATTGAATGGTGGCAGGCCCGAGGGGCCAAAGGGCGACTCCTCTCCTATTTCTGATGTTCTCATGTCACTGGTCCCCATCCTGCACCTGATGGCCTCCCTGCAGTAAGATGGCCGCCGCGCATGCTCCCTGCTCTGTAGCGGGGCAATGGCAAGCATTGTGACGTCGCGGAAGCCCCGCCCCGGTCGCTCCCTGCTCCCCGCTGCGGGCGAACCCGTGCTGGCCAAAGATGGCGGCCGAACCCCCCCGACAGTAACCAAGGCCCGTCCCCGCCGTGAGTATGTGAGACCGCAGGGAGGCCGGGCGCGCTGCCCGGGCCGCTCCTCCACCCTCCGCGGCGGCTGCGAAACGTCGTCCGTCCGTCCGCCCGCCGGCTGGCCCCGCGCCTGCGCACAACTCCGCCCCCCTCACCCGGGCCCCCGAGCTCAAAGGCCGCGAGCGGAGCCGCCAACAAACCGCCCGCGCGCAGCCCGCAGCCAATGGCGAGGCGGCGCGGGGCACCAGCCCACCCAGCGCGCGCTGCTCCGCGCCAATCAGCGGCGGGGGGGGCGGGGCCGCGGCACCCATCAATCAATCAATGGGCGAACAATGCAGGGCGCGCGGTGCTGATGGGAAAGTGTCTGTGACGACACAAAGACAAGATGTTGCAAGTGTCCGCGGCTCAGGCAGCAACAGGGAATGGTGGCTCACAACTGGAGAGTGTTGGCAAAGGGGGGAAGGCAGGAGAGATCAGAGAGACAACAGGGAGGGAGGGTCACAACTGGAGAGTGTTGGCAAAGGGGGGAAGGGGGGAGAGATCAGAGAGACAACAGGGAGGGTGGCTCACAACTGGAGAGTGTTGGCAAAGGGGGGAAGGGGGGAGAGATCAGAGAGACAACAGGGAGGGAGGGTCACAACTGGGGAGTGTTGGCAAAGGGGGGAAGGCAGGAGAGATCAGAGAGACAACAGGGAGGGAGGGTCACAACTGGGGAGTGTTGGCAAAGGGGGGAAGGGGGGAAGGGGGGAGAGATCAGAGAGACAGCAGGGAGGGAGGGTCACAACTGGAGAGTGTTGGCAAAGGGGGGAAGGCAGGAGAGATCAGAGAGACAGCAGGGAGGGAGGGTCACAACTGGAGAGTGTTGGCAAAGGGGGGAAGGCAGGAGAGATCAGAGAGACAGCAGGGAGGGAGGGTCACAACTGGAGAGTGTTGGCAAAGGGGGGAAGGCAGGAGAGATCAGAGAGACAGCAGGGAGGGTGGCTCACAACTGGGGAGTGTTGGCAAAGGGGGGAAGGCAGGAGAGATCAGAGAGACAACAGGGAGGGTGGCTCACAACTGGGGAGTGTTGGCAAAGGGGGGAAGGGGGGAGAGATCAGAGAGACAACAGGGAGGGTGGGTCACAACTGGGGAGTGTTGGCAAAGGGGGGAAGGCAGGAGAGATCAGAGAGACAACAGGGAGGGTGGGTCACAACTGGAGAGTGTTGGCAAAGGGGGGAAGGCAGGAGAGATCAGAGAGACAGCAGGGAGGGAGCGTCACAACTGGAGAGTGTTGGCAAAGGGGGGAAGGCAGGAGAGATCAGAGAGACAACAGGGAGGGTGGGTGGGCCCAATTCAAATGGGAATGTCAGGAGTTAGAAAAACATGAGTCGGGACCGGGTGTGAATGGTGGGATAATGGAGAGACAAGGAGAAAAACAGGCTCCTGGGGGGGGGAAGGACATCAGAAATAGGAGCCGGAGTCGGCCACCTGGCCCCTCGAGCCTGCTCCGCCATTCAGTATCATGGCTGATCTGATCATGGACCCAGCTCCACTTCCCCGCCCGCTCCCCATAACCCTTCACTCCCTTATCGCTCAAAAATCTGTCTATCTCCACCTTAAATATATTCAGTGACCCAGCCCCCACAGCTCTCTGGGGCCGAGAATTCCACAGGTTTACAGCCCTCTGAGAGAAGACATTCCTCCTCATCTCAGTTTTACGTGGGCGGCCCCTCATTCTGAGACTATGTCCCCTAGATACAGAGAAAAGCTTGCTCCACACGATCCCATCAAAAACTGCCAGGGCAGGTACAGCACGGGTTCGACAGAAAGGTTTAGGCTGGGTGTTCCAGACCTTGGGGCCTGGGCAACAGAAGGCACAGCCACCAAAGCCACCAATGGTTGAACATTTATAATCGGGGATGCTCTGGAAGACCGCTGTCTCATGGGCGGGGAGCGGTTGCGGGGCTGGAGGAGTTTACCGAGCTGGGGAGGGGCAAGACCATGGAGGGATTTGAAAATAATAATTCGATTTTTGAAATCAAGGTGTTAACCAGAAGCCAATGTAGGTCGGTGAGCACAGGGGTGATGGGTGAGCTGGACTTGGTGCGAGTTAGGACACAGGCAGCCGAGTTTTGGGTCAACTCTAGTTTATGTAGGGTAGAATATGGGAGTTGTGCATTGGAATAATCAAGTTCAGAAGTTACAAAGGCATGGATGAGGGCTTCAGCAATAGATGAGCGGAGGCAAGTCCGGAGGCGGGAGATGTTACAGAGCTGGAAATAGGCAATCTTACTAATGCTGTGGATATGTGGTCAAAAAATTATTTCAGGGGTAAGTATGACACCAAGGTTGCGAACAGTCTGGTTCAGCCTCAGACAGAAGTTGGGGAGAGGGATGGAATCAATGGCTAGGGAATGGAGTTTGTGGCAATGACAATTACAAATATCAGAATATTTCACAGGCCATCACGTGCAAAATGTGTGGATGAGTTTATTAAATTAAATCTGTTCGAAAAACGGGTTAACTGATACCGAAAGTAACGGATTTCAAATCTTATGGAAGACAGTTCAATAAAGGGGTGGTTCAAAGGATTTCAGCTGAGTTTAAAGTGAGACACTATAGTTAAGTCTACTACAATCACAAGTCATGTACTCAAACGGAACAAGTTTGGGGTTTGATATGATAGAAGGTGAACTAGGTGAGAAGTGATACAAGTTAGATTAAGAAAAAGCACTAAAATAGAACAGTTGGTAACAGAACACCAATTGGTCTCCTCTGATCATGGAGGAATCAAATATTTGACACAGTGTTTGAAACTTATGTATTTAACCCCCTGTAATCTGCATCACACCTGACCACCAGAGGGCCTACCTGTTGGAGTCCCAAGGGATCCCAGTATCCCTTGGGAGCACAGTATATTAACAGGCCACCCACGAGGTACCTGCACTGTGGAACCTGAATAAAGGAGCTAAGGTCACACTTGCTCATTACACACGGTACTCAGTCTGACCATTTATTATGAGTGTATCAATTGGTGACGAGGTAACGAACAACAGCGCAAAAATGCAAAGAACAGTCGCCATCCTGGATAAGTTCTCAGAGGGGGACGATTGGGGGGCCTTCCTGGAGAGACTCGACCAATAATTCGTGGCCAATGAGCTGGAAGGGGACGAGAATGCGACCAAACGAAGAGCGATTCTCCTAACAGTCTGTGGGGCAACAACCTATGGCCTCATGAAGAATCTCCTGGCCCCGGCTAAACCAACAGAGAAATCCTACGAAGAATTGTATTCGCTGGTCCGGAGCACCTAAATCTTAAGGAAAGCGTTTTGATGGCAAGATAGCAGTTCTACACTTGTGAATGATCGGAGGGCCAGGAAGTGGCGAGCTATGTCACCGAACTAAGGCGCCTTGCAGGACATTGTGAGTTTGAGGGATTCCGAGAACAAATGCTCAGAGACTTTTTTTTTACTGGGCATCGGACATGAGACAATCCTTCGCAAACTGTTGACTGTAGAAACTCCGAATCTGAGTAAAGCCACAACGATAGCCCAGGCATTTATGTCCACCAGCGACAACACCAAGCAGATTTCGCAGAACAAAGAAGTTTTGGCCAGTACTGTGCATAAAGTAAAGTCGGTTTTGAGCAGAAATGTACAGGGAAGAACGTACACACCGATTGCCGTGGCCAACCTCAATTGACCCAGAATCCGCCATCATCTGTTAATGCGAGGCAGTTAACACCCTGTTGGTGCTGCGGGGATGATCATCGGCCCCATCAATGCCGCTTTAAGCACTATGCGTGCAATGGCTGCAGAACAATGGGACACCTCCAACGAATGTGCAGGCGAGTTGAAAACCCTGCAAACCATCACGTTGCAGAGGAAGATCAATCCACAGTGGATCAGACGGAATTGGAAACTCGTGCGGAGGAGGCAGAGGTGTACGGGGCACACACGTTCACGACGAACTGCCCACCAATAATGTTGAAAGTTGAACTGAACAGTATTCCAGTGTCTATGGAGCTGGACACGGGGGCAAGTCAGTCCATAATGAGTAAAACGGCCTTCGACAGGCTGTGGGGAAAGAAGGCACACAGGCCCAAGCTCAGCCCCATTTAAGCCAAACTAAGGACTTACACAAAGGAAGTAATCCCTGTAATTGACAGTGCTGAAGTCAAAGTCTCCAATGACGGAGCAGTCCACGAACTCTCGCTGTGGATTGCCAGGGGATGGCCCCACGTTGTTTGTCAGAATCTGGCTGGGGAAAATCTGCTGGAACTGGGACGACATCCGAGTGCTCTCATCCATTGATGACACCATATGTACCCAGATTCTAAGCAATTTCCCTTTGTTATTTGAGCCAGGCATTGGAAGCTTCTCAGGGGCGAAAGTGCAGATCCATTTGGTTCCCGGTACGTGACCCATCCACCACAAGGCTCGGGCGGTACCGTACATGATGCGTGAAAAAGTGGAAATCGAGCTGGACAGGCTGCAATGTGAAGGCATCATCGCACCGGTGGAATTTAACAACTGGGCCAGTCCGATTGTTCCAGTACTCAAGGAGGACAGTATGGTTAGAATTTGCGGGGACTACAAAGTAACAATTACCATTTTTCGCTGCAGGTCCAGTACCCACTACCCAAGGCAGACGACCTATTCGCGACCCTGGCTGGAGGGAAGACGTTCACCAAGCTGGACCTGACCTCGGCCTACATGACGCAGGAGCTGGAGGAGCCTTCGAAAGGCCTCACCTGCATCAACACGCACAAAAGTCTGTTTACCTACAACCGGTGCCCGTTCGGGATTCGGTCAGCCGCAGCAATCTCCAGTGGAACATGGAGAGCCTGCTAAAGTCGGTTCCTTGCACAGTGGTCTTCCAGGACGACATATTGGTTACAGGTCGGGACACCATGGAGCACTTGAAGAATCTGGAGGAGGTTCTTAGTCAGTTGGATCGCGTGGGGCTCAGGTTGAAACGCTCGAAGTGTGTTTTCCTGACACAGGACGTCGAATTCTTAGGAAGGAGAATCGCAGCAGACAGCATCAGACCCACCGACGCCAAGACAGAGGCCATCAAGAACGCGCCGCGACCACAGAACGTGACGGAGCTGCGGTCGTTCCTGGGACTCCTTAACTACTTCGGTAATTTCTAACCTGGGTTAAGCACCCTGCTAGAACCCCTACATGCGCTACTGCACAAGGGAGACGACTGGGTATGGGAGAATTCACAAGAGGCTGCCTTTAAGAAAGCCAGAAATTTATTATGTTCTAACAAACTGCTTGTCCTGTATAATCCATGTAAACGATTGGTGTTAGCTTGCGATGCGTCGTCATATAGGGTCGGGTGTGTGTTACAACAGGCTAATGAATCGGGAATTTTACAACCAGTTGCATATGCATCCAGAAGTTTGTCCAAGGCCAAAAGGGCCTACAGCATGGTTGAAAAGGAGGCTCTGGCTTGCGTTTATGGGGTAAAAAAAATGCACCAGTACTTATTTGGCCTCAACTTCGAGCTTGAAACTGGCCACAAGCCGCTCATATTGCTGTTCTCTGAGAGCAAAGAGATCAATACCAATGCCTCTGCCCGCATCCAAAGATGGGCGCTCACGCTGTCGGCATACAACCATGTAATCCGCCACAGACCAGGCACAGAGAACTGCGCAGATGCTCTCAGTCAGCTACCATTGCCCACCACCGGGGTGGAAATGGCACAGCCAGCGGACTTGCTCATGGTCATGGAGGCATTTGAGAACGAGAAATTCCCCATTACGACCAGCCAGGATCCTTTACTGTCCCTGGTAAAAAAGTTGTGTCCTCCATGGGAGCTGCCAGTGTCCCAGTGGAAATGCAGGAAACGATTAAGCCGTTCCACAGACACAAAGATGAGCTGTCCCTGCAGGCGGACTGTCTTTTGTGGGGCAATCGCGCAGTCTTGCCCAAGAAAGGCAGAGACCCATTCATCTGTGAACTGCACAACACCCATCCAGGCATCGTGATGATGAAAGCCATAGCCAGAGCCCATGTGTGGTGGCCTGGCACCGACTCAGATTTAGAGTCATGTGTGCGCCAGTGCAACACTAGTTGAGCAATGCACTCAGAGAGGCACCGCTAAGTTTTGATCCTAGCCATCCAAACTGTGGTCGAGGATCCATGTAGACTATGCGGGCCTATTCCTCGGCAAAATGTTTTTGGTTGTTGCGAACGCTTACTCAAAGTGGATTGAATGTGCAATAATGTCTGTAAGTACATCCACGGCCACCATTGAAAGTCTACGACCTATGTTTGCCACGCACGGCCTGCCTGATGTCCTAGTCAGTGACAATGGGCTGTGCTTCACCAGTGCGGCATCCAACGGCCAGGCTGAACGGGCTGTTCAGACCATCAAGTGGAGGGGATGTGGGGGTGGAGGGGGGTGGTGTTGGTGTGGGGTTGTGTAGGGGGGGTGGTGGTGGGGGAGGGGGGAGGGGGGGTGGTGGTGGTGTGGTGTGGGGGGGTGGTGAGGGAGGTGGGGTGGGGGGGGGTGTGGGGTGGTGGTGAGGGGGGTGGGGTGGGGGGGTTGGTGTGGAGGGGGGGAGGGGGTGGGGTGGCCCACTCTTGTTCCTGTTTCTCATTGTCTTGTGTACCCAGCATGCCCCGCGGGGGAGAATGTGCCGCACCCAGACGACAGGAGCTCAGTGCGCAGGCGCGAGCCCTGGCTGGGTTTGGAGCCTGCGCGGTGCGTGTAATAGTGGAGGTGACACGTTTTGCACAGGCTCCACAGAAGTGTAATTTTCAACGGGACGAAGAGGAGTAATGGACCAGCAGAGAGCAGGTAATGCTTCATAAACAACCGGT
The DNA here is from genome assembly GCF_044704955.1 of Pristiophorus japonicus. Lineage (NCBI taxonomy): Eukaryota > Metazoa > Chordata > Chondrichthyes > Pristiophoridae > Pristiophorus > Pristiophorus japonicus. The sequence goes on along the minus strand of NW_027251590.1, from coordinate 1,001,073 downwards.
TCCCGCCGCAAGCCCGGAATAATAACCGGAATATCAGCGGTTGCAGCTTCGGGGCTTTCTTTCGGTCACAGGCCCAGGCTAATGGTGGCCATCTTGGTACAGGAAGGCAGGTTCAGTGCTCCGCCATCTTGATTCAGTGAGCAGCGCAGCGCATGCGTGGCGATCTTGGTGCAGGGATGAAGTAAATGATGTAAGTGTCAAGGAGAAACCAGCCAGAGTCAGCACCTTCAGTGGAGTGGAGGGGAACCAGTGAGTGTGGAACTGAACCCAGCCAGAGTCAGCACCTTCAGGGGAGGGGAACCAGTGAGTGTGGAACTGAACCCAGCCAGAGTCAGCACCTTCAGGGGAGGGGAACCAGTGAGTGTAGAACTGAACCCAGCCAGAGTCAGCACCTTCAGGGGAGGGGAACCAGTGAGTGTAGAACTGAACCCAGCCAGAGTCAGCACCTTCAGGGGAGGGGAACCAGTGAGTGTAGAACTGAACCCAGCCAGAGTCAGTACCTCCAGGGGAGGGGAACCAGTGAGTGTAGAACTGAACCCAGCCAGAGTCAGTACCTCCAGGGGAGGGGAACCAGTGAGTGTAGAACTGAACCCAGCCAGAGTCAGTACCTCCAGGGGAGGGGAACCAGTGAGTGTAGAACTGAACCCAGCCAGAGTCAGTACCTTCAGGGGAGGGGAACCAGTGAGTGCAGAACTGAACCCAGCCAGAGTCAGTATCTTCAGGGGAGGGGAACCAGTGAGTGTAGAACTGAACCCAGCCAGAGTCAGCACCTTCAGGGCGGAGAGGGGAACCAGTGAGTGGAACTGAATCCAGCTAGAATCAGCACTTAACAGGAGGAGAACATAAGAACATAAGAAATAGGAGCAGGAATAGGCCATACGGCCCCTCGAGCCTGCTCCACCATTTAATATGATCATAGCTATTCCGATCATGGACTCAGGTCCACTTCCCTGCCCGCTCCCCATAACCCCTTAATACCTTCTCTGTCTTAAGGTTATTCAATGTCCCGCCTTCCACAGCTCTCTGAGGCAGCTAATTCCACAAATTTACAACCCTCAGAGAAGAAATTCCTCCTTATCTCAGTTTTAAATGGGCGGCCCCTTATTCTAAGGTTATGCCCCCTAGTTCTAGTCTCCCCCACCAGTGGAAACATCCTCTCTGCATCCACCTTGTCAAGCCCCCTCACAATCTTATACATTTCGATAAGATCACCTCTCATTCTTCTGAATTCCAATGAGTAAAGGTCCAACCTCCTCAACCTTTCCTCACAAGTCAACCCCGTCAGCTCTGGAATCAACCTAGTGAACCTTCTCCGAACTGCCTCCAAAGCAAGTATATCCTTTCTTAAATTTGGAAACCAAAACTGTACACAGTATTCCAGGTGTGGCCTCACCAATACCCTGTATAACTGTAACAAGACTTCCCTGCTTTTATACTCCATCCCCTTTGCAATAAAGGCCAAGATTCCATTGGCCTTCCTGATCACTTGCTGTACCTGCACACTAACCTTTTGCGTTTCGTGCACAAGTACCCCGAGGTCCCGCTGTACTGTGGCACTTTGCAATCTTTCTCCATTTAAATAACAACTTGCTCTTTGATTTTTTTCTGCCAAAGTGCATGACCTCACACTTTCCAACATTATACTGCATCTGCCAAATGTTTGCCCACTCACTTAGTCTGTCTATGTCCTTTTGCAGATTTTTTGTGTCCTCCTCACACATTGCTTTTCCTCCCATATTTGTATCATCAGCAAACTTGGTCATTACACTCGGTCCCTTCATCCAAATCATTAATATAGATTGTAAATAGTTGGGGTCCCAGCACTGATCCCTGCGGCACCCCACTAGTTACTGATTGCCAACCCGAGAATGAACCATTTATCCCGACTCTCTGTTTTCTGTTAGTTAGCCAATCCTCTATCCATGCTAATATATTACCCCCAATCCCGTGATATTTTATCTTGTGCGGTAACCTTTTATGTGGCACCTTGTCAAATGCCTTCTGGAAGTCCAAATACACCACATCCACTGGTTCCCCTTTATCCACCCTGTTTGTTACATCCTCAAAGAATTCCAGCAAACTTTTCAAATATAACTTGCCCTTCATAAATCAATGGTGACTCTGCCTAACTGAATTTTGCTTTTCCAAATGTCCTGCTACTGCTTCTTTAATAATGGACTCCAACATTTTCCCAACCACAGATGTTAGGCTAACTGGCCTATAGTTTCCTGCTTTTTGTCTGCCTCCTTTTTTATGTAGTGGCGTTACATTTGCAGTTGATCAGTCATGATCATATTGAATGGTGGTGCAGGCTCGAAGGGCAGAATGGCCTACTCTTGCACCTATTTTCTATGTTTCTATGTTTCCAATCGACTGGGACCTCCGCAGAATCCAGGGAATTTTGGTAAATTACAACCAGTGCATCCACTATCCCTGCCGCTACTTCTCTTAAAACCTTATTTATCTGCCTTTAGTCCCATTATCTTACTGAGTACCACCTCCTTAGTGTTGCTGATTGTGTTAAGTTCCTCCCCCGCCGGTAGCCCCTTGACTATCCACAGTTGGGATATTGTTTGTGTCCTCTACCGTAAAGACTGATACAAAATATTTGTTCAGAGTTTCTGCCATCTCCATGTTCCCAATTTCCCGGTCTCGTCCTCTAAGGGACCAACATTTACTTTGGCCACACTTTTCCTTTTTATATACCTATAGAAACTCTTGCTATCTGTTTTTATATTTCGTGCTAGTTTACTTTCAGTCTATCTTCCCTTTCATAATAATTTTTTTAATTTAGTCATTCTTTGCTGGCTTTTAACAGCTTCCGAATCTTCTGTCCTCCCACTAGTTTTGGCCACTTTGTATGCCCTTGTTTTTAATTGGATACCGTCCTTTATTGCTTTAGTTACCCATGGGTGGCTAACTTCTTTTACACCCTTTCCTCCTCACTGGAATATATATTTTTTGAAAGTTCTGAAATATCTCCTTAAATGTACACCACTGTTCATGAACCGTCCTACTCTTTAATCTATATTCCCCGTCCACTTTAGCTAACTCTGCCCTCATACCTTCATAGTCTCCTTTATTTAAGCTTAGTACGCTGGTTTGAGATCCAACTTTCTCGCCCTCCATCTGAATTTGAAATTTAACCATGCTATGATCACTCATTCCGAGGGGATCCTTTACTAAGAGATTGTTTATTAATCCTGTCTCATTACACAGGACCAGATCTAAGATAGCCTGCCCCCTGGTTGGTTCCGTTACATACTGCTCAAGGAACCTGTCCCTTATGCACTTTTCCTCAAGGCTACCCTGACCAATTTGATTTGTCCAATCAATATGGAGGTTAAAATCACCCATGATTATTGCTGTTCCCTTTTAACAAGCCCCCACTATTTCCTGGTTTATACTCCGACCAACAGAGTTGCTACTGTTATGGGGCCTATAGACTACGCCCACCAGTGACTTTTTCCCCTAATTATTCCTTTTTTCCACCCAAACTGTTTCAACATCCTGATCATTTGAGCCAGTATCGTTTCTCATTATTGCAGTGATTCCATCCTTTATCAGTAGAGCTACCCCACCTCCTTTTCCTTTCTGTCTGTCCGTCCTTCCAGATTGTCAAATACCCCTAAATGTTTTATTCCCAGTCCTGGTCACCTTGCAACCACGTCTCTGTAATGGCTATCAGATCATACCCATTTGTATCTATTTCTGCCGTCAACTCATCTATTTTGTTACGAATGCTACATGTCTTTCGACAAAGTGCCTTTAAATTTGTTTTTTTACCCATTTTTCCTGCTTGTTTCCTCTCTCCTTCAAACTTACTTTCTTAATTTTGCTTTCTAATTCCAGCTTTACTCCCCTCCCTACTGAATCTATTTTCAGGTTCCCATCCCCCTGCCAAGCTAGATTAAACTCTCCCCAACAGCACTAGCAAACCCCCCCCCCTGCCCCGTGAGGATATTGGTCCCGGCTCTGTTGAGGTGCAACCCGTCTGGCTTGTAACGGTCCTAATGCCTCAGGAAACTAAAGCCTTCCTGCCTGCACCATCTCTCCAGCCACGCATTCATCTCTTCTCTCTCCTCTTTTTGCTGCACTCACTCGCTCGTGGCACCAGGAGTAATCCAGAAATTACTACTTTGGGCTCCTGCTTTTTACTCTCCTAGCTCCCTAAACTCTGCCTGCAGGACCTCATCCCTCTGTCATTGGTCCCGATATGGACCACGACCTCTGGCTGTTCACCCTCTCCCCCCCAGAATGCCCTGCAGTCGCTCGGTGACATCCTTGACCCTGGCACCAGGGAGGCAACATACCATCCTGGAGTCACGTCTGCGGCCGCAGGATTGCCTGTCTGCTCCCCTGCCTATGGAATCCCCTACACTATAGCTCTTCCATTCATCTTCCTCTGTTGTGCAGCTGAGCCACCCGTGGTGCCATAGATTTGGCTCTGGCTGCACTCCCCAGAGTCACCGTCGCCCTCACTGGTACTCAGAACAGAGTACCGGTTGGAGAGCAAGGTGGACTCGGGGGACTCCCTCACTACCTACCTAGCTCTCATCTGTCCGGCGATCACTCATGCCCTCTCTGCCCGCACACTCTTAAGCTGCGAGGTGACCACCTCTAGAAACGTGCTATCTACGTTGCTCTCAGTCTCACGGATGCACCGCAGTGACTCCAGCCGCCGCTCAAGCTCCAAAATGCGGAGCGCGAGTTGGTGCAGCTGGAGACACCTCCTGCACACGTGGTCGTCCCGGCTGCGCGAAGCATCCAGGATTTCCCACATGTCACAGGATGTGCAATCCATGGGACTGAGCTGTCCTGCCATCCCTCGAGTTACACTGGCAACTATCAACAAAAATAAACTCTGAACCTCAGCAAAACACACCCAGCAACTACTCAGCAATCAGCTGATTTAACTAACCTTTATTTAAAGACTAAGTACTAACTTAACAGAGAAAAAAAAACCTTCAGGGGAGGAGAGGGAAGGGAACCAGTGATTGTAGAAATGACCCCAGCCAGAGTCAGCACCATCAGGGGAGGAGAGGGAGGGGAACCAGTGAGTGTGGAACTGAGCCCAGCCAGAATTGGTGGTGAAAACTGGGAGTGGAGGAGAAACAGTCTAGAGATGTGCAATGGGTTTGGATTTCAGCACAGCAGGAGGGACAATGTGTGGGACAGGGATTTACAGCTTTGGAAGAACAAGAGAGGAAAGAATGTTCCATGGAAACTAGATGTGTCTATTCTGAATTTCTGTCTTGTACTGACAGTGATGAGTTTTGTTATCTCCTTTTACAGCGTATTAGAAGGGGAGATTTTCAGACAGGAAACACAAACCAAACATCGTGTCAAGATCTGACAGTCTCTCGATTCATCAGGACCTGAATATCATCGGCCTTTGAATGTGGAAGGAGAAATGTTTGTCTGTTCTGTTTGTGGGAAAAGATTTCAAATATCAGTGTGACTGGAAAAGCACCGAGACACACACACCCGAGTGAGAGTGTTCCAGTGCGCTGCCTGTGGAAAGAGCTTTAACCAGTTACACAGCCTGAAAAAACATCGCACCATTCACAGCAGGGAGAAACTAAACGTGTTGTGTGTGTGTGGATGAGGCTTCAACTGATCGTCCAACCATGGAGAGCCACAAGGATACTCACACCATGGAGAAACCGTGGAAATGTGGGGACTGTGGGAAGGGATTCAGTTCCCCATCCCTGCTGGAAATTCATCGACGCAGTCACACTGGGGAGAGGCCATTCACCTGCCCCGTGTGTGGGAAGGGATTCTTTAATTCATCCCACCTTGTAGCTCACCAGCGAGTTCACACTGGGGAGAGGCCGTTCACCTGCTCTGCGTGTGGGAAGGGATTCACTCAGTCATCCCAACTTGTAACTCACCAGCGAGTTCACACTGGGGAGAGGCCGTTCACCTGCTCTGAGTGTGGGAAGGGATTCACTTGTTCATCCAACCTGCTGACACACCAGCGAGTTCACACCGGGGAGAGGCCATTCTATTGCTCTGAGTGTGGGAAGGGATTCACTGGGTCATCCGACCTGCTGAAACATCAGCAATTTCACACCGGGGAGAGACCGTTCACCTGCTCAGAATGTGGGAAACGATTCATTACATCATCCCACCTGCTGAGACATCAGCGAGTTCACACCGGGGAGAGACCGTTCACCTGCTCAGAGTGTGGGAAGGGATTCACTCAGTCATCCAACCTGCTGACACACCAGCAATTTCACACCGGGGAGAGGCCGTTCACCTGCTCAGAATGTGGGAAGGGATTCACTCGGTCATCCCACCTGCAGTCACACCAGCGAGTTCACACTGGGGAGAGGCCATTCATCTGCTCTGAGTGTGGGAAGGGATTCACTCGGTCATCCACCCTGCTGAGACACCAGCGAGTTCACAAGTGACTTCACGGGTTGGAATCTGCTGTTATTGCTGCTGTTAATCACATCCCGACTGAACCATGTTCATTATGACCATTGGGATTTGTTTCTGCTGATGTTAATAACCCTATAACTGGGCTGGTGTTTAATATTCTAAATATATTGCTGATTATGTTCCATTTAAGAAACGCTGTGTGTTATCTTTCCCCTTAATTCAGCGACTCTCAACAGAAATTCAGTTTGCAATAAAATTATGAACTTTTACTTTAATCCTAAATTGATCTTTGGTACAAAATCTACAAAAGTGTGTGAAAGTTTCCACTGAATAAAATCTCCAATTCGTAAGAGTTTGCTGACAATTCTTACTGACTTGCACATTACACACAGTGGCCCCTTCATTATCCACCAGAAAGAAGGGGAATGGGAATTGGTGGGGAATCCGTGTCCCCAAATGTTGCCCCTCCCATCTGGTGTAGCAATCCCCTCGGCACGGGAATGGAGACAAGTCCAGACCAAAACTGTGCGCAGTACTCCAGGTGTGGTCTTACCAACGCCGTTACATTTGTAACAGGACTTCTCTACTTTTATACTCCATCCCCCTTGCTATAAAGGCCAGCATTCCATTTGCCTTCCTGATTACTTGCTGTACCTGCGTGCTAACTTTTTGTGTTTCATGTACAAGAACCCCCAGATCCCTCTGTACTGCAACATTTTGTAATCGTCCCATTTAAATAATAATTTGCTTTTTTATTTTTCCTACCAAAGGCGATAACCTGACATTTTACCAAGATATCGTCCATCTGCCACGGTTTTGCCCACTCACTGAGCCTCTCTATATCCCTTTGTAGATTATTTGCATCCTCCTCACAACTTGCTTTCCCACCTATCATTGTATCATCAGCAAAGTTGGCTGCATTACACTCGGTCCCTTCAAACAACTCATTAATATAAATTGTAAATAGTTGAGGCCCCAGCACTGATCCCTGTGGCACCCCCCTAGTTACAGTTTGCCAACCGGAAAATGACCCATTTATCCCCATTGTGTTTTCTGTTAGATGGCCAATCATCTATCCATTCTGATATTATTACCCCTAACATGATAATATTACCCCCAACACAGTGACCTCTTAGCTTGTGCAGTAACCTTTTGTGTGGCACCTTATCGAATGCTTTCTAGAAATGCAAATATACGACATCAACTGGTTCTCCTTTATCCACTCAGCCCGTAACATCCTCAAACAACTCCAGCAAATTTGTCAAACATGATTTCCCTTTCATAAAACCATGCTGACTCTGCTTGACTGCAATATGATTTTCTAAATGTCCTGCTACTACTTCCTTAATGATGGACTCCAGTATTTTCCCAATCACAGATGGTAGGCTCACTGGTCTATAGTTTCCGGCTTTCTGACTCCCTCCTTTCTTAAATAGGGGTGTAACATTTGCAGTTTTCCAGTCCGCTGGGACCTTTCCAGAATTCAGGGAATTTTGGTAGATTATAACCAGTGCATCCACTATCTCAGCAGCCACTTCTTTTAAGACCCTGGGATGCATGTCATCAGGTCCAGGGGACTTGTCCACCTTTAGTCCCATTAGTTTGATTAGTACTTTATCTCTAGTGATAGTGACTGTTTTAACTGTGACTGTGATAGTGGCTATTATCAAATAGCACCTTGATAATCAACTATTGGAATGTTTTTAGTGTCCTCTACCGTGAAGAATGATATAAAATATTTGTTGAAAGTCTCTGCCATTTCCATTATTAATTCTCCAGTCTCATCCTCTAAGTGACCAACGTTTACTTTAGCTACTCATTTCCTTTTTATATCCCTATAGAAGCTCTTACTGTGTTTTTATATTTCTTGCTAGTTTGCTCTCATCTGCTATCTTCTCTGTCTTTATCATTTTTTTATTCGTCTATGCTGGTTTCTAAAAATTTCCCAATTTTCTGGCTTTCCACTGTCCTTCGCAACATTATATGCCTTTTTTTTAAATTTAATACCATCCTTTACTTCCTTAGTTAGCCAGGGATGGTTCATCCTTCTCTTAGCATCTTTATTTCTCACTTGAGTAAATCTTTGCTGAGAGTTATGAAATATCTCCTTAAATGTTTGCCACTGAGTTTCTACAGTCTTACCCTTCAACATATTTTCCCAGTGCACTTGGTGTCAGTGACAAGGGTTGGTTTATATCACATGGGAGGAGATTGGTGTCAGTGACTGTGGGGTTGGTTCAACCTTCTTTGACCTGACCAAGGCCTTTGACACCGTTAACCGTGAGGGATTATGGAGTGTACTCTTCAAATTCGGCTGTCCTCAAATTTGTCATAATCCTCGGCTTGCTTCATGATAACATGCAAGCTGTGATCCTGACCAATGGATCCACCACAGACCTAATTCATGTACGGACCGGGGAGAAACAAGGCTGTGTCATTGCACCAACGCTCTTCTCCATCTTCCTTTCTACAATGCTACATCTCACCGTCAGTGAGCTTCCCGCTGGAGTGGAGATAATCTATAGAACAAATGAGAAACTGTTCAACCTCCATCGCCTTCAGACCAGATCCAAGGTTCTGCCATCCTCTGTCATCGAATTACAATATGCAGATGATGCTTGTGTCTGTGCTCACTCGGAGGACAAACTCCAAACCATCGTCAACACATTCACCGTAGTGTCTGAGAGCATAGGCATTACACTAAACATCCGTAAAACAAAGGTGCTCTCTCAACCTGCCCCCACCACACAGCACTGCCCCCCGACCACCCACCCCCCCCCTCCTCCCCGATTATCAAAATCCATGATGAGGCCTTGGACAACGTGGACCATTTTTCATACCTCGGGAGCCTACTGTAAACAAGGGCAGATATCGATGATGTGATCCAACACTGCCTTCAGTGTGCTAGCGCAGACTTTGGTCACCTAAAGAATAGAGTCTTTGAACACCAGAACCTTAAAACCGGCACAAAGCTCATGACCTACAGATCAGCAGTGATACCTGCCCTCATACATGCTTCTCAGACATGGACTATGTACAGCAGGCACATCAAAGCACTGGAGAAGTACCATCAACGCTGCCTCCGCAAGATCCTGCAAATCCATTGGCAGGATAGATGCACCAACATCTGTTCTCACGCAGGCCAACATCCTCAGCATTGAAGCATTGACCACGCTACGATGGACAGGCCACATCGTCCATATGCCCGATACGCTCTGCTCGGAGTTTCGACACGGCAGGGACAAAGGGTGGGCGGGGCTTCAGGGTGTCTCTCAGTTTGATTGGACCACATGTTTGTGCCCAGGTCAGTGGCCCCTGAAAGGGAGCCTTGTTGTGCTGATTGTTGTCTGGTGACCCTGGGCCAGCCCAGGCTCACTCTATTGGGCCGGCATGGGCTCACTCTATTGGGCCGGCATGGGCTCACTCTATTGGGCCGGCATGGGCTCACTCTATTGGGCCAGCCTGAGCTCACCCTATTGGACCATCACAGTCTCACCCTATTGGACCATCACAGTCTCACCCTATTGGGCCAGCACGGCTGCCACTGGAAAGTGTTTCTCCTTATTTAGTCTATTAAAACCGTTCATGATTTTGAACACTATCAAATCTCCTCTTAACCTTTTCTGCTCCAAGGAGAATAACTGCAGCTTCTCCAGTATCTCCACATAACTGAAGTCCCTCATCCTTCGTACCATTCTAGTAAATCTCTTCTGCACCCTCTCTAAGGTGTAGACATCCTTCTGAAAGTGTGGTGCCCAGAATTGAACACAATGCGTCAGCTGAGGCCTAACCAGTGTTTATAAAGGTTGAGCATAACTTACATCAAATGCTGATATTTGTGTGATGGGTTTAGACGGCCGAGGTTTATCCAGTCAGTTGGATGTGAGCTGAAACATGTGCACTTGGAGATGGGGAGCCAGGGACACGCTGTGTAACCGGGCACAGACACTCTGCACAGCCCACACATCACTTGTTTCCCACTTGGCCCAAAAGGAACATATTAATTGCAACACTTCATTTGATTTGACTTTAAATAGTTTTGTTTATAAATTTAATCATATTTCTCTAATTTTATTTCTTAACTCAGATTCACGGCCTCATTTTATTTCTTCCTCTGAGCCCCTCAACTTCATCTGGCAGTGTAATGTTGGCGAGTGGTGATTGATTGCCCTGGGAACCAACAGGAAGAGAGCTCAGAGGTCGGAGGGCCCAGGGAGCAGCGTGTTCTGTAACCAATCACGGTGTTCGAGGGGTGGAACCTGAGTCAGCCAATCAGGTGAGTCAGTGTAAACCCCTGTTAAACAATTCATCTTTCAAAATTTCTTTTGTCAACAAAACTGTTTTCACATTTGTCAGTATTTTGTTTCCCTGGAGTTCCTATTATGAGTTTCAGACACTTCAGTGCCAAGTGGACCAGGTGTTTAACATAGAAACATAGAAAATAGGTGCAGGAGTAGGCCATTCAGCCCTTCTAGCCTGCACCGCAATTCAATGAGTTCATGGCTGAACATGCAACTTCAGTACCCCATTCCTGCTTTCTCGCCATACCCCTTGATCCCCCTAGTAGTAAGGACTTCATCTAACTCCTTTTTGAATATATTTAGTGAATTGGCCTCAACAACTTTCTGTGGTAGAGAATTCCACAGGTTCACCACTCTCTGGGTGAAGAAGTTTCTCCTCATCTCAGTCCTAAATGGCTTACCCCTTATCCTTAGACTGTCCCCTGGTTCTGGACTTCCCCAACATTGAGAACATTCTTCCTGCATCTAACCTGTCTAAACCCATCAGAATTTTAAACGTTTCTATGAGGTCCCCTCTCATTCTTCTGAACTCCAGTGAATACAAGCCCAGTTGATCCAGTCTTTCTTGATAGGTCAGTCCCGCTGTCCCGGGAATCAGTCTGGTGAACCTTCGCTGCACTCCCTCAATAGCAAGAATGTCCTTCCTCAGGTTAGGAGACCAAAACTGTACACAATACTCCAGGTGTGGCCTCACCAAGGCCCTGTACAACTGTAGCAACACCTCCCTGCCCCTGTACTCAAATCCCCTCGCTATGAAGGCCAACATGCCATTTGCTTTCTTAACCGCCTGCTGTACCTGCATGCCAACCTTCAATGACTGATGTACCATGACACCCAGGTCTCGTTGCACCTCCCCTTTTCCTAATCTGTCACCATTCAGATAATAGTCTGTCTCTCTGTTTTTACCACCAAAGTGGATAACCTCACATTTATCCACATTATACTTCATCTGCCATGCATTTGCCCACTCACCTAACCTATCCAAGTCGCTCTGCAGCCTCATATCATCCTCCTCGCAGCTCACACTGCCATCCAACTTAGTGTCATCCGCAAATTTGGAGATACTACATTTAATCCCCTCGTCTAAATCATTAATGTACAATGTAAACAGCTGGGGCCCCAGCACAGAACCTTGCGGTACCCCACTAGCCACTGCCTGCCATTCTGCAAAGTCCCCATTTACTCCTACTCTTTGCTTCCTGTCTGACAACCAGTTCTCAATCCACGTCAGCACACTACCCCCAATCCCATGTGCTTTAACTTTGCACATTAATCTCTTGTGTGGGGCCTTGTCGAAAGCCTTCTGAAAGTCCAAATACACCACATCAACTGGTTCTCCCTTGTCCACTCTACTGGAAACATCCTCAAAGCTCAAAGGTCAAACATCCTTAAAGGTCATTCATTTCCCTCTTTCCATGTCGCTGTTATTTAAAGGTACACAGATTGATTTCCCCCTCATTATGCATCTTTAGTAGTTAAACAAAAATCCTTCCTGTTAGTGAGTCACATTCTGCACTGGGGGAGATGGCTAGTGACTTCAGCCTTTAAAATGCTCCTGCTCTTGTTCAAATCCCTCCAAGGCCTCGCCCCTCCCTATCTCTGTAACCTCCTCCAGCCCACCAACCCTCTTAATAAGGAGAAACAATTTTCAATGTTAGAGTGGAGTTGAGGTAGAAGATCAGCCGTGATCTTACTGAATGGTGGAGCAGGCTCGAGGGGCCGTATGATCTACTTCTGCTCCAATTTCTTGTGTTCTTAAAGGGTAGTGGAAATGCGGAATTCAATGTTTCCCATAAAACTGAGGCTGAGGGCCAATTTAACAGGCTCAAGGGGCTGAATGGCCTATTCCTCTTCCTATGTTCCTTCTTACAGTGATTACCTTTGCACACAGCTTTTACAGGGGTTTAGAAGGAGAAGATATGCAGAGGGGATTAAACCTGGGCATTACCATTACCCACTGAGCCATTGGGAGGAGGGTCCAGTGATCCTGCTGGAAAATGCACGTGTGAGGCCTCAGGTAGGGACAGTGGAATAGCCTGTCGACACTCACTGTCGAGGTTCACACATGGACATTGGGCACATGGGTCACATATTGGAGAGAAACTGGTGAGTGTAGAACTGAACCCAGCCAGAGTCAGCACCTTCAGGGGAGGAGAGGGAGGGGAACCAGTGAGTGTAGAACTGAACCCAGCCAGAGTCAGCACCTTCAGGGGAGGAGAGGGAGGGGAACCAGTGAGTGTAGAACTGAACCCAGCCAGAGTCAGCTCCTTCAGGGGAGGAGAAGGAGGGGAACCAGTGAGTGTAGAACTGAACCCAGCCAGAGTCAGCTCCTTCAGGGGAGGAGAGGGAGGGGAACCAGTGAGTGTAGAACTGAACACAGCAGAGTCAGCTCCTTCGGGGAGGAGAGGAAGGGGAACCAGTCAGTGTAGAACTGAACCCAGCCAGAGTCAGCACCTTCAGCAAGAAGGAAAAAATGTTGCAGATGATGTAATGGGTTTGGATTTCAGCATGGGGAGTAGGGATACTGTGTGTAATATATCGCCTATTGACAAGTGTTAGAAGTTAGAATTAAGAAGCTTATTTTAAACGTCTTTAATTAAAGAATAACCTGTTTGTAAGTAACTTGCTTTATATGCATTGATTGTATGTAAAACTCACTTATAAATAATAGAAAATGGCCGTAAAACATAAATGGATTTTAAAATGGCCAAAGGCTAAACAGCGAAGCAACATGGCAAATTGAGCCATTATTATCTTATCCATTTTTGTAACTGCTGATACAGCTTCATTTAGAACTAGAATGGTCAAGGCCAAAATTATTAATCAATAAGATAAAGGTCTGCAGCATGTGGCATTTGTTCTGATAATTGTGTAAAGCCAGGCTCAGTATAACTCTGTGTGACATAGTCTATATAATTGTTCTCCGAGAGGGAGGGGAGATAGAGATAATATAGAAGGTCAAAAGCAGTAGATCCAATGTGATCTATTGTAAGGCTGAAACAGCTGCTCATTTTCACAGCATTTGAATGGGAAGAAAAGGGTATAAAGTAACAGCTCTCCCACCAGGAACAACAGGAGTAAGGAGCCTGCACCACGGTCTCTTGAGAGGATGCTATTGGGAACAGGCTGTGACTATCATTTGCTAATTATTACTCTTTGTAACAGAACGTAATTTACTTGATAAATCTCTGTTGTATTTACTCAATATACCTGTATTAAAAGCATTTGTTGTAATCTGAACAAGAGTCTCCTACTCTGAATTAAATATAAACCCTGAGAATAGTTGAATTGCTATAATTAGCAAAGTGGCAAAAAACTGCTAAGTCGTTAAAAACTACGGGGGATTTACAGCTGTGAGGACACCAGAGAGGAATGTGTGTATCACAGAAACTAGAACCGACTGTTCTGAATTTCTATCCTGTCCTTACAGTGATGACTTTTGTAACCTCCTTTTACAGGGTAATAGAAGGGGAGGATTTGCAGATGGGGAACTCGAACAAAACATAAAAACATAGAAAATAGGTGCAGGAGTAGGCCATTCGGCCCTTCGAGCCTGCACCGCCATTCAATATGATCATGGCTGATCATTCACCTCAGTACCCCATTCCTGCTTTCTCTCCATACCCCTCGATCCCTTTAGCTGTAAGGGTCACATCTAACTCCCTTTTGAATATATCTAACGAACTGGCCTCAACAACTTTCTGTAGTAGAGAATTCCACAGGTTCACAATTCTCTGAGTGAAGAAGTTTCTCCTCATCTCGGTCCTAAATGGCTTACTCCTTATCCTTAGACTGTGACCCCTGGTTCTGGACTTCCCCAACATCAGGAACATACTTCCTGCATCTAACCTGTCCAATCCTGTCAGAATTTTATATGTTTCTATGAGATCCCTCGCATTCTTCTAAATTCCAGTGAATATAAGCCTAGTCGATCCAATCTTTCTTCATATGTCAGTCCTGCCATCCCGGGAATCAGTCTGGTGAACCTTCGCTACACTCCCTCAATAACAAGAATGTCCTTCCTCAGATTAGGAGACCAAAACTGTAGACAATATTCAAGGTGTGGTCTCATCAAGGCCCTTTACAACTGCAGTAAGACCTCCCTGCTCCTAAACTCAAATCCCCTCGCTATGAAGGCCAACATGCCATTTGCCTTCTTCACCACCTGCTGTACCTGCATGCCAACTTTCAATGACTGTGTACCATGACACCCAGGTCTCATTGCATCTCACCTTTTCCTAACCTGTCACCATTCAGATAATATTCTGCCTTCGTGTTTTTGTCACCAAAGTGGATAACCTCACATTTATCCACATTACACGGCATCTGCCCTGGATTTGCCCACTCACCTAACCTGTCAAAGTCACCCTGCAGCCTCTTAGAATCCTCCTCACAGCTCACACCGCCACCCAGCTTAGTGTCATCTGCAAACTTGAAGATATTACATTCAATTCCTTCATCTAAATCATTAATGTATATTGTAAATAGCTGGGGTCCCAGCACTGACCCTTGCGGTGCCCCACTAGTCACTGCCTGCCATTCTGCAAAGGACCCATTTATTCCTACTCTTTGCTTCCTGTCTGCCAACCAGTTCTCTATCCACGTCAATTTACCTCTAATACCATGTGTTTTAATTTTTCACACTAATCTCTTGTGTGGGACCTTGTCAAGAGCCTTTTGAAAGTCCAAATACACCACATCCACTGGCTCTCTCTTGTCCACTCTTTCCCGAAAACATCCTCAAAAAATTCTAGAAGATTTGTCAAGCATGATTTCCCTTTTCTAAATCCATGCTGACTTGGACCAATCCTGTCACTGCTTTCCAAATGTGCTGCTATTACATCTTTAATAACCGATTCCAACATTTTCCCCACTACCGATGTCAGGCTAACCGATCTATAATTCCCTGTTTTCCCTTTCTCTCCTTTTTTAAAAAGTGGGGTTACATTAGCTACCCTCCAATCCATAGGAACTGATCCAGAGTCGATAGAATGTTGGAAAATGACAACCAATGCATCCACTATTTTTAGGGCCACTTCCTTAAGTACTCTGGGATGCAGACTATCAGGCCCTGGGGATTTATCGGCCTTCAATCCCATCAATTTCCATAACACAATTTCCTGACTAATAAGGATTTCCTTCAGTTCCTCCTTCTCACTAGACCCTCGGTCCCCTATTTTTTTCAGGAGATTATTCGTGTCTTCCTTCGTGAAGACAGAACCAAAGTAATTGTTCAACTGGTCTGCCATTTCCTTGATCCCCATTATGAATTCACCTGATTCTGACTGCACGGGACCTACATTAGTCTTCACTAATATTTTTCTTTTCAAATATCTATGGAAGCTTTTGCAGTCAGTTTTTATGTTCCCAGCAAGCTTACTCTCATACTCTATTTTCCTCCTCCTAATTAAACCCTTAGACCTCCTCTGCTGAATTCTAAATTTCTCCAAGACCTCAGGTTTGCTGCTTTTTCTGGCCAATTTATATGCCTCTTCCTTGGATTTAACATTATCCCTAATTTCCCATGTTAGCCACGGTCAAGCCACCTTCCCCTTTTTAATTTTACGCCAGACATCTCAGTATTTACCATGAATGCAATCTACCCAATCCTGCCGCACAACCGCAAAATGTAACGAATGTCGGTCACTGAACCAAGGTATCACAATACAAACTGTAACTTCTTTTCTTTGTACTTGCACTGTGTCTGATCCTGTATGTTAATGTAATGGGCCTGCTGCATTATCTCGCTGTGTGGCTGGGGGGGGGGGGGGGGGCGGGGAATGTAGCCATGGAGACACACATCAATCACACCCAGAACCCACTGGAACCTCCACTGCATCATCGAACCATCCAAAGTGGTAACCACTACCCAATGTTGTGGCAAAAGGACTTGGGAGTTAACAGGGAGAGAGCCAAGCCAAGGCACTTAAATCTGGGGAGAGCTAAGCCAGAGCACTTAGTGCAAAGGTAATCGGCATAAAGGACTTGGGGGAGAGTGATGTTATATATGCAGACTATAGATATACTCTCTGTGTAGTCACTTTATAGTTGCATAAGATGGAGACTTGTTACCTGATGTACTGTCAATAAGGTTTACACTGTGTATATACTATGCTGGCACCACTAGAGGGTGCAACTGGTGGAGGCTGTTCACCAGAGGGCACTGCAGTGAGAGACCTGAGGGTCACCTGCATCGGTGTGCAGGGCCCAGTATAAAAGGCTGCCCACCAGGTATGTTCCTCACTCTGGAGTTACCAATAAATGACCAAGGTCACGACAGTTTGAATGCAACACATTGCCTCGTGGAGTTATTGCTAAGTGCATTACAGACATAACATAACAATGATGGTTCAGGGGGAGGTAGAAGGAGGTGTCAGGGAGCTGGGCGGCATATTCTGCAGGCTGGCTGAGGCAGCCGCCATTAAATGTCTTGATCTTGCACCTGACGGGAATGCGGCTGGAAGCAGGTAAGGTGGTGAGAGCAAGGGCAACAAAATCACCTGAAACCCTCGCGCTTGGTGTCATTAAAAACCGTCACACTCAGCGTAGACGGCCCACAATTTAGGCAACTCCGGAGAATCTTTTCTCCGGTAATTTTTATTGATTTAAATTTATTGAATGTTGTAACCGACGGCTTCAATTAATGTTACTTTTGCAACTGTCGCTCAGTCTTATTGCCCTGCTGGGTGACAATCGCCATCACCCATTCAGAGGGAAGGTGGTGCCCCCTTCTTAAAGGGCAGAACCAATAAAGACCGTAACTTCACAATTAAAAGGAAATTTAGCAGATTAAATTGGAGTTGTATTTGCTGGGGTGATAATGTACTCCAATCCGTCCGGTGCCCACCAGTCACGGAAGGCCAACTCCAGCTCAGGGCCGTCAGACACAGCATTCACCCGGCGTTGGTGATTGACGGCAGCTCCGGACCAATAGGAGGAGTGGGGGCGGGGCTGGAGGACCGAACGGGTGGTGGACCTCCAACCAATCGGAGTGTGTGAGGGGCGGGGCTTGCTGCTCCGCGTGCCCGGGGCTGAGCCCGGATCTCCCTCATTGGCTGAAACTCTGCCCCATTGTTGAAGCTGACTTCTCTCAAACTCCAGGAGGAAACTGGGCCTTTGTGTTGTGGCTTTAAACAGATGGAACCCTGTGGGGTGGAGCAAATATTGCAACATCTGTTGGTGAAATGGATTCATTCAGGACACACAGCAGGGATTATTTGAGAAAATTACACAGTTCAGTGAGAAAGGAAATGCAGGGGATGTTGTGTAGATGGATTGTCAGAAGGTTTTTGATAAGGTGCCGGGCAGGAGGCTTGTTGATCAAATTAAGGTTCATGGTGTTAAAGGGAGTGGGACAGTGTGGAGAGGAAATTGGGTAAAGGGCAGAAAACAGAGAGTAGCGGTTAATGGAGGTTCTTCAGACTGGAGGGATGTAAACAGTGGTGTCCCCAGGGTCAGTGTTTATCGTGCTGTCCTTTAGCTCCTGCCCTTTGTAACTTGCTGCTCCCACCTGCACTACTTAGTCTCCCTCCTAATTTAGTGCCATCTGCAAAACTGGATAGACAACTCTGTTTCTTCATCCAAGCCAATAATAAATATGGTGAAAGGTTGAGGTCCCAGAACAGATCCTTGGGGGTCACCACTTGTCACATCCAGACAATCTGAGTGCGTCCCTTTAATCCCCACTCTCTGCCCCCTACCTCCGGACCAATTCCCTCCCTCCGGACCAATTCCCTCCCTGTCAAAAGGTTGTCTCCAATCCCGAGCGCTCTCACTTTCACCAACATCCATTGACACTCCCTTATCTACTTCATTAATGACCCAAACTCATAGAATAATGCAGCACAGAAGGAAGCTATTCAGCACATCGAGTCTGTGCCGGCTCTTTGAAAAGCTGTCCAACTAGTCCCGCTCCCCTGCTCTTTCCCCCTTTCAAGTACATCTTCAATTTCTGCTTAAAGTAACTATTGAAGTGGCTTGCACCATGTTTTCAGACAATGCGGATATGATCCACCTGGATAGGATCACAGAGAACAGTGGTTAATTGATTATCTTTATCCAAGAATTGTGTAAATTCTGGTATCCTCGAGAGTCCGTGTTGGGACTATTGCTCTTCTCAATATAGAGAAATTATCTCAGTTTTGGTATATGGGCCACAAGATCAAAAGCTCCAGATGAGACCAAATTGGGACCATGGCTAACTGTGAAGAGGAATGTAATGACTTCATTGTGACACATGAGGTTAGTAAATGGGGCAGGTGAAATTTGACAGAGAAATGTGAGATGTTACATTTTGTAGGGAAAATGTGGTAGGGAAAGTACAGTAAACATTTAAAAGGAGTAGAGGAGCAAAGCGACTTTGGGTGTAAGATTCTAGCTAATGCCTTGTTTTATTAATTAGCAGGTTCGAGAGTCTAGTATCAGCAACTTTTGTAGCTTAAAAATACAAAAAGATAGAGAATACGAGCAGATTCTCTGTCCTCCACCGTATCTTATACTGATCCACCAATCAGAGTAAAGATGCAAGTCCCGCGTGTCCACAGTAACTGACACCAGGTCAGCCCGCTGGATGGAACCTCGGGGGCCCTGAGCTTGATCTCCGGTGTCTCCAGTCCCCACTGCCCCCTTACATCAGTCTCCCCTCACTTTTATACCCTGCACTGATCCACCTCTGGCACCGGACTCTTCTTTGTCTCCTCTGCTGGGTTTGGGCAGGAAGTGAGGAAAAGACAGCTGGAACTTCTCTAATCCGTGATTTACAAGCACACATTCCCTGGTTCCCAGCAGAACCCGACAAGGGTTCACGTACACAAATCTTCCAAAGTGGGAGAACAAGTCGATCAAGTTGTTTAAAAAAAAATGTTATCCTACGTTGGATAAATTGGGTGTCGAGCACAAATCATTGGTTAGGCTGCATTTAGAATATTGTCAAGTTTTGGGGCATTTTACTCTGAGACAGATGTCAAGGCCATGGAGCGAGTGCAGAAGCAATGCACTGAGATAATACCAGGAACAAGATGCTTTAGTTATGAGGAGTGAGAAATTGGGGCTCTTTTCATTGAAACAAAGAAGGATAAGAGATGTGAGGAGGGAGTGTTTAAAATGTTCGAACATTCACTGTCCTTCAGGATCGGTGTCCAGAGGAGAAGCTGATGGGTTTATCTTATATCATCTTTCGGTTATAAGATGTGTTAATCGATGTGAGTAACTCGAGTCAGCATCAAACACTCCCAGGGCAGGTAGAACACGGGTTACATACAGAGTAAAGCTCGCTCTCTACTGTCCCATCAAACTCTCCCAGGGCAGGTACAGCACGGGTTAGATACAGAGTAAAGCTCCCTCTCTACTGTCCCATCAAACACTCCCAGGGCAGGTACAGCACAGGTTAGATACAGAGTAAAGCTCCCTCTCTACTGTCCCATCAAACACTCCCAGGGCAGGTACAGCACAGGTTAGATACAGAGTAAAGCTCCATCTACACTGTCCCATCAAACACTCCCAGGGCAGATTATCTGGTATCCAAAACCCTAAGACTCCCAATCATTAGAGTCAATCTCAGTGTGTGGAAAGGTATTCCCTGGTGTATCTCACCCGCTGACACACCAAAGTGTCCACATAGTGACTGCGGTGGTTCGATTCCAGTTTCCGATGCCTTTAATCACATCCATGCATGGGCCCTGTTAGGGGGACATCGACCATCCGTCCTATTCTCTCTCAGTATTTACGGCAGTTAATGGGACTGCCACCTTTTGTCTTCCCTTTTGTAATTAAAGGGACATTGTGTCTCCTTACCTCAGCATAACACCTCGATATTTAAAGGGACATTGTCTCTGTTTCCATGGACACATAGGATAGCACAGAAGGAGGCCATTTGGCCAATCCAGTCTGTGCCGCATCTTGCGAAGAGCAATCCAGTTAGTCCCACTCCTCCACTCTTTCCCCAGAGCCCTGCTATTTGTTTCCCTTCAAGTATTTATCCAGTTCCCTTTTGAAAGCTGCTGTTGAATCTGCTTCCACCCACCCTTTCAGACACTGTGTTCCAGATCACCACAACTTGCTGTGAAAAGAAAGTTTATGTAACTGAAGTCCATCATCCCTGGAACCATTCTCGTAAATCATTTCTGCACCTTCTCCAAGGCTTTCACATCCTTCCTAAAGTGTGGTGCCCAGAATTGGACACATTACACCAGTTGGGGCCCAATCAGTGTTTTATACAGGTTCATCATAATTTCTATGCTTTTGTACTGTATACCTCTATTCATGAAGCCCAGGATCCTGTAAGTGTTTTTAACCGCTTTCTCAAGCTGCCCTACCACCGTCAGTGATTTGTGCACATGTACCCCATGGTCTCTCTGTTCATGCACCCCTTTTGGATTGTACCCTTTAGTTTATATTTCCTCTCATTCTTTCTACCAAAATGTATCCCTTTGCATTTTTCTGGTTGAATTTCATCTGCCACGTGTCCACTCATTTCACCGGCCCGTCTATGTCTCCCTGCAGTCTATCACTCTCCTCCTCACTGATCACTAGACTTCCAAGTTTTGTGTCACCTGCAAATTTTGCAATTGCCCTGTACCCCCACATCCAAGTGATTAAGTCACATGCACTCCAAACCCACCTTAGTCTGCCTCGCTTTTGCCCCATCTGATCCCTCCTATTTCTGAACTATTCTTTACTCTGGTGCTATTTCTAACTCTTATATCTTCTATTTACAGCCTCTACTTCTGGTCTCCTCCAAAAGTGGAAACATTTTCTCTACAGCTACCCTATCAAACCCTCTCATAATCTTAATGACCTCCATCAGGCCACCCCTCAGCCTTCTCTTATCTCAAATAAAGAGCCTCCAGCCTGTTCTACGTTTCCTGATAGGTTTTTCCTCTCAGTTCTGGTATCATCCTTGTGAATCGTTTTTGCACAACCACTGATGTCCGGCTCACCGGCCTATGGTTCCTTGTTTTCTCTCCCCCTCCTTTTTTGAACAGCGGGGTTACATTTACCACCTTCTGATCATAGAAAATGACAGCACAGAAGGAGGCCATTCAGCCCATCATATCCGTGCCGGCCGACAAAGAGCTATTCAGCCTAATCCCACTTTCCAGCTCCTGGTCCGTAGCCTTGTGGGTTACGTCACTTCAGGTGGATATCCAGGTTCATTGTAAATGCTGAGGGTTTCTGCCTCTACCACCTTTTCAGGCAGTGAGTTTCAGACCCCCACCACCCTCTGGGTGAAAACAATTCTCCTCAAATCCTCTCTAAATCTCTGACCAGTTAAATCTATGCCCTCTGGTTGTTGACCCGTCTGCTAAGGTAAATAGGTCCTTCCTATCCACTCTATCCCGGCCCCTCATAATTTTATACACCTTAATTCCATCTTGGTGCAGGAACAGTGGGCGGGGCTTCAGGGTCCCAGTGACCAGGAAAGAAACAACAATTTGTATTTAGAAAGCACCTTTCACGACCAATGAAGTACTTTTGGAGTGTAGTCACTGTCGTAATGTGGGAAACGTGGCAGCCAATTTGTGCAAAGCAAGCTCCCACAGACAGCAATGTGATAATGACCAGATAAACTGTTTTTGTTATGTTGATTGAGGGATAAATATTGACCAGGACACCAGAGATAACTCCGCTGTTCTTCTTTGAAATAGAGCCATGGGATCTTTTACGTCCACCTTGGCGAGCAGAGAGGGCCTCGGTTTAAGGTCTCATCCGGAAGACAGCACCTCTGACAGTACAGCACTCCCTCAGCACTGCAGTGGAATGTAAACCTAGATTTATGTGCTCAAGTTCCTGGAGTGGGACTTAAACCCACGACCTTCTGCCCCAGAGGCGAGTTGCTACCCACTGAGCCACACTATTATAAAAGAAAAAAATAAACACCGAGTCAAATAAGGAGAAATTAGGGCAGATGACCTAAAGTCGGTTTTAAGGAGCATCTTAAAGTAAGTAAGAGAGGTGAGAGGTTTAGGGAGGGCGTTACATAGCCTAGGGCCTTGGAACAGAAGGCACCAATGGTTGAGTGATTGTAAAAATATAATAAAAAAAGAAGGAATAGCTGAAGTAGGCCATATGGCCCTTTGAGCCTAGTTTGCTCTCTCCTCATAGGACAATCCCCTCATCCTAGGAAACAGTCTAGTGAATCTTCATTGCATTCCCTCTATGGCAAATATGTCTTTCCTTGGGTAAGGAGACTAGAACTGTACACAGTACTCCAGGTGTGGCCTCACCAACGCCCTGTATAACTGTAGTAAGATTGTAGTATGTAACGACCCTATTTAAAAAAGGAGGCAGACAAAAAGCAGGAAACTATAGACCAGTTAGCCTAACATCTGTGGTTGGGAAAATGTTGGAAGCTATTATTAAAGAAGCAGTAGCAGGACATTTGGAAAAGCAAAATTCGGTCAGGCAGAGTCAGCATGGATTAATGAAGGGGAAGTCAGGTTTGACAAATTTGCTGGCGTTTTTTGAGGATGTAATGAACAGGATGGATAAAGGGGAACAGGTGGATGTGGTGTATTTGGACTTTCAGTAGGCATTTGACAAGGTGCCACATAAAAGATTACTGCACAAGATAAAAGTTCACGGGGTTGGGGGTAATATATTACATGGATAGAGGATTGGCTAACTAACAGAAAACAGAGAGTCGGGATAAATGGGTCATTCTCTGGTTGGCAACCAGTAACCAGTGGGGTACCACAGAGATCAGTGCTGGGACCCCAACTATTTACAATCTATATTAATGACTTGGAACAATGGACTGAGTGTAACGTAGACAAGTTTACTGACGATGCAAAGATGGGAGGAAAAGCAAGATGTGAGGAGGACACAAAAAATCTGCAAAAGGACATAGACAGTGGAGTATTTAAAATTAACACTCAACACTAGATCTGGGTTCGAAGATTCAAGTAGTCTTTAATTTCTTGCAAGGGAGAGACAAGTGTGTAGTCAACCTGTTGTTGAGCTGTCCTCTCTTGCTCTCTCTGAACAAAGAAAACACAGGATTTTTATACAGTTCCTGGCCTATAATGGCCAGACATTCAATACATGAGACATAATTTGATTTGAATGGTCAAAACCCTTGTCACTCAAAGTAAAGTTACAAACCTGACCAGGCCTAACTCCAGTACTTTTCCATAAACCTCACTGTGTCCCAAAAGTTCATTAGCCAATTGGAATGTTACCTTATCTCTCTTGCCTTGATCAGATGGAGTTTTTCCATTGTGTCACTTTTGACCCCTTGCCCTGTTTGTCTGCCTCTCTGGGTTTCCTGTGGTTCAATCGTTGGGCCTCCTGTAATTGTCCTCAGGTATCACAGCTTGTAACACTTAATCATTCTGATGTTATTTCCCTTTAAACACCCATAGAAAGTTGACCATTACAAAAGCCTATGTCAGCGCTTTTTAATTCCGAGATTCATTCTTAACCCTTTAATTATAACAGAGCTCGATAGCCCCACTTCAGACCGGCTAAGTGAGTGGGCAAAAATTTGGCAGATGCAGTATAATGTTGGAAAGTGTGAGGTCATGCACTTTGGCAGAAAAAAAATCAAAGAGCAAGTTATTATTTAAATGGAAAAAGATTGCAAAATGCCGCAGTACAGCGGGACCTGGGGGTACTTGTGCATGAAACGCAAAAGGATAGTATGTAGGTACAGCAAGTGATCAGGAAGGCCAATGGTATCTTGGTCTTTATTGCAAGGGGATGGAGTATAAAAGCAGGGAAGTCTTGCTACAGATATATAAGGTATTGGTGAGGCCACACCTGGAATTCTGACTGCAGTTTTGGTTTCCATATTTACGAAAGGATATACTTGCTTTGGAGACAGTTCAGAGAAGGTTCATTCGGTTGATTCCGGGGATGAGGGCGTTGACTTATGAGGAAAGGTTGAGTAGGTTGGGCCTCTACTCATTGGAATTCAGAAGAATGAGAGGTGATCTTATCGAAACATATAAGATTATGAGGGGGCTTGACAGGGTGGATGCAGCGAGGGTGTTTCCACTGATGGGAGAGACTAGAACTAGAGGGCATGATCTTAGAATAAGGGACCGCCCATTTAAAAGAGAGATGAGGAGAAATTTCTTCTCTCAGAGGGTTGTGGATATGTGGAACTTGCTGCCTCAGAGAGCTGTGGAAGCCGGGACATTGAATAAATTTTAAGACAGAAATAGACAGTTTCTTAAACAATAAGGGGATAAGAGGTTATGGAGAGTGGGCAGGGAAGTGGATCTGAGTGCATCATCAGATCAGCCATGATCTTATTGAATGGCGGAGCAAGCTCGAGGGGCCGTATGGCCTCCTCATGTTCCTATTTATTATGTTCTTGTGTTCTTATTTATTCTTTATACTCTGATCCCTTTGCAACAAAAGCTAACATGTCATTTGCTTTCTTAATTGCTTGCTATACCTACAAGGACATACTTTCTATGATTCATGTACAAAGAGACGCAGGTCCCTCTGAATGCAAACATTTTGCAGTCTCTCATCATGAAAAAAAATATTCCCTTTTTTTTTCCAACCAAACTGGATAACTTCACACTTCCCCACATTGTATTCCATTTGTCATGTTCTTGCCCACTCAGTCAACCTGTCTATATCTCTGAAAATGAAAAAGGAATTAATAACCTTGTAGTAAAGGGGCCTTTTGGGGAAGAATGACCATAATGATAGAATTTTATTTTACGTTTGAAAGTGATTTAAATTCAATCCGAAACTAGGGTCTTAAATCTAAATGAAGCAAACTACATAGGTATGAGGGGCGAGTTGGCTAAGGTAGATTGGGAAACTGCATTAAAAGGTATGGGGGTAGATAAGCAATGGCGAACATTTAAAGTGTTAATACATAGTTTACAACAAATATACATTTCTTTAAGGCACAAAATCCCCACAGGGAAAGTCACCATCATCACAATACGAGCCTCACGACCTCACAGCCTCGCTATTGGTCCGGGCTGCGCCCTCCCCGGTCCCGCCCACAGGGAAAGTGGTCCAACTGTGGCTAACAAGGAAAATTAAAAATAGTCTTCAATCAAAGGAAGAGGCTTATTATGTTGCCAAAAGAGCAGTAAGCCTGAGGATTGGGAGGATTTGAGAATTCAGCAAAGTACCAAGAAACTGAAAGAAAAGGAAAATAAAATATGGGAGTAAACGAGCAAGAGGCATGAAAACAGACTGTAAAAGCTTCTATAGGTATGTAAAAAGGAAAAGATTAGCGAAGGTAAATGTGGGTCCCCTATAGGCTGAGACAGGAGAAATTATAATGGGAAATAAGGAAATGGCAGAGAAATTAAACGAATACTTTGTGTCTGTCTTCACAGAAGCAACCACAAAAAACATCTTGGAAATAGTGGAGAACCAAGGGTCTAGCGAGAACGAGGAATTGAAAGAAATTATTATTAGCAAAAAAATAGCACTGGAATAATGAATGGGACTGAAAGCTGATAAATCCCCTGGACCTGATGGTCTACATCCTAGGGTTTTGAAAGAGGTGGGTATAGAGATAGTGGGTGCATTGGTTGTCATCTTCCAAAATTCCACAGATTCTAGAACGGTTCCCGCAGATTGGAAGGTAGCCAATGTAAAACCGCTATTTAAGAAAGGAGGGAGACAGAAAACGAGGAACTACAGACCAGTTAGCCTGACATCAGTAGGAGGGAAAATGCTAGAATCTATTATTAAGGCTGTGGTAACGGCACTTAGAAAATAATAACAGGATTGGGCAGAGTCAACACGGATTTAGGAAAGGGAAATCATGTTTGTCAAATCTATTCAGAGTTTTTTGAGGCTGGAACTAGTAGAATAGATCAGGGAGAACCAGTTGATGTGGTGTATTTGGATTTTCAGATGGCATTCGATAATGTGCCACACACGAGGTTATTAAACAAAAGTAGGGCTGCTGGGATTGAGGGTACAATATTAGCATGGTTTGAGGATTAATTAACGGACAGAAAACAGAGAGTAGGAATAAACTGGTCATTTTCGGATTGGCAGGCTGTAACTAATGAGGTGCCGCGAGGATTGGGCCCCAGCTATTCACAATCTATATCAATGATTGGGATGAGGGGGACCAAATATAATATATCCAAGTTGGCTGCATACAAAGTTCAGTGGGAATGTGGGTTGTGAGGAGGATGCAGAGAGACTTCAAGGGGATATAGACAGGCCAAGTGATTTCTGGGATGGAGGGGACTGTCCTATGAGAGATTGAGTAAACCAGACCTATGTTCTCTAGAGTTTGAAGAATGAGAAGTGATCTCATTGAAACATACAAAATTCTTATAGGGCTTGACAGGGTAGAAGCAGGGAGGACATTTCCTCTGGCTGGGGAGTCTAGAACCAGGTGCCAGTCTCAGAATAAGGGGTCGGCCATTGGGACTGAGATGAGAAACTTCTTCACTCGGAGGGCTGTGGAGGCTCAGTCTTTGAGCATATTCAAGACAAAGATCGATAGAAATTTGGATATTAAGGGAATCAAGGGATACGAGGATAGTGCAGCCCCTCGAGCCTGCTCCGCTATTTAATATCATGGCTGATCTGATCCTGGGCTCAGCTCCACTTCCCTGCCCGCTCCCCATAACCCTTTACTCCCTTATTGTTCAAAAATTTGTCGACCTCCACCTTAAATATATTCAATGACCCAGCATGCACAGCTCCCTGGGGCACAGAATTCCACAGATTTACAACCCTCTGAGAAGAAATTCCTCCTCCTCTCAGTTCTAAATGGGTGACCCCTTATTTTGAAACTATGCTTCCTAGTTCTAGCTCCCCCCACGAGTGGAAACATCCTCTCTGCATCCACCTTGTCGAGCCCGTTCAGTATCTTATAAGTTTCAATAAGATCACCTCTCATTCTTCTAAACTCCAATGAGTATAGGCCCAACCTGCTCAACCTTTCTTCATAAGTCAAACCTTCATCTCAGGAATCAAGCTTGTGAACCTTCTCTGAACTGCCTCCAATGCAAGTATATTCCTCCTTAAATAAGGAGACCAAAACTGTTCTTCGAGCAGAGAAGGTTGAGAGGAGATTTGATAGAAGTGTTCAAAACCATGAGGGGTCTAGACAGAGTAGATAGAGAGAAACTGTTCCCATTGGTGGAAGGGTGGAGAACCAGAGGACACAGATTTAAGGTGATTGGCAAAACAACCAAAGGCGACACGAGGAAAAACGTTTTTCCGCAGCGAATGGTTAGGATCTGGAATGCACGGCCTGAAAGGGTGGTGGAGGCAGACTCAATCCAAAGGCAAAAATTTGCAGGGCTACGGGGAAAGGGCGGGAACTAGCAGAGAGCCGGCACAGGCCCAACGGGCCGAAAGGCCTCACTCTGTGCCGTAACCATTCTATGATTCTATGAAATCCAGAAAATCGAACACCAGCCCAGTTAGAGGGATTAATTACATCAGCAGCAACAAACCCCAAATGTCAGAATGAACATGGTTCAGTCCTGAATGTGATTAACAGCAACAATATCAGCAGAATCCAACCCCTGCAGTCACTTGTGAACTCGCTGGTGTGTCAGCAGGTTGGATGAATGAGTGAATCTCTTCCCACACTGGAAGCAGGTGAACAGCCTCTCCCCAGTGTGAACTTGCTGGTGTGTCAGTAGGCTGGATGTCTGAGAGAATCCCTTCCCACACACGGAACAGGTAAAAGGTATCTCCCCAGTGTGAACTCGCTGGTGTCTCAGCAGGCTGGATGTCTGAGAGAATCCCTTCCCACACTCAGAGCAGATGAACGGCCTCTGCACCGTGTGAATGCGTTGGTGGCTCACCAGGCTGCACGAATGAGCGAATCCCTTCCCACACTCAGAGCAGATGAACGGCCTCTCTCCAGTGTGAACTCGCTGGTGGCTCAGAAGATGAGATGATTTAATAAACCCTTTCCCACATATGGAGCAGATGAACGGTCTCTCTCCAGTGTGAACTCGCTTATGTTCAGTGAGGTGGGAAGAACAAGTGAATCCCTTCCCACACACGGAGCAGGTGAACGGCCTCTCCCCAGTGTGAACTCGCTGGTGTTCAGTGAGGTTGGACGACCGGCTAAACTTCTTTCCGCAGTGGGAGCAGGTGAACGGCCTCTCCCCAGTGTGAACTCGCTGGTGTGACTGGAGGCTGAATGGCTGAGCAAATCCTTTCCCACACTCGGAGCAGGTGAACGGTTTCTCCCCGGTGTGAATGCGTCGATGAATTTCCAGCTGGGACGGGGAATTGAATCCCTTCCCACAGTCCCCACATTTCCACGGTTTCTCCGTGATGCGGGTGTCCTTGTGTCTCTCCAGGTTGGATGATCAGTTGAAGCCTGGTCCACACACACAACACGTTTACGGTTTCTCCCCGCTGTGAATGGTGCGATGTTTTTTCAGGCTGTGTAACTGGTTAAAGCTCTTTCCACAGGCAGTGCACTGGAACACTCTCACTCGGGTGTGTGTGTCTCGGTGCTTTTCCAGTCACACTGATGTTTGAAATCTTTTCCCACAGACAGAACATACAAACATTTCTCCTTCCACACTCAAAGGCCGATGATATTCAGATCATTCAGATCTTGATGATATGATTGGTTCGAGTTTCCCGTCTGCAAATCCTCCTCATCTAATATCCTGTAAAAGGAGTTTACAAAAGTTAGCACTGGAAGCGCAGGATAGAAATTGAGAACTGAGTTTCTTGTTTCGATGGAACATTCTTTCCTCTCTCGTTCCCCCAAAAGCTGCAAATCCCTGTCCCACACACTCTCCCTCCTCCCGGTGCTGAAATCCAAACCCATCGCACCACCTGCATTATTTCTTTCCTTTTTCCCTCTACTCTGATTGGGTTCAGTTCTTCACCCGCTGTGTACAGTAAGAATAAAATCAATGAGGCAATGATTTTCTCACCTGGTCACTGGGACATGAAGCCACGCCCACTCTCTTCTCCTGTACCAAGATGGCCACCTAGGTGCCCTGAACCCTCCCTGTCCAAGATGGCGACCAGTTACCCCCCTGGCGGCCTGGCCTATCACCGTGGTACAAACACGGGACCAGCAAGGCCTATGGACACAGCGTGCCGGACCCAGTGTGCCTGGGGGGGGCGGTGGGGAGGAGCACCAGAGGCAGCGGGGAGAGGAGGAGCAGCCAGCCCCAGGTCAGCACTTTATTCTTGTTTAACTCGAATGCGAGTGTGTGGTTTGGTTTTGCTTTTTGTAACGGAGAGCTCTGTGCAACAGCTGCAGGGCATCTCGCGTCAACTGGACTCTGACCTGGATTCCGTGAATGGAGCAGAAACCTGTCCGGAAACTTTGCTGACAATGGGATTTTTAAGTCTGGGGTTTGAGGTCCGGAAAATCCTCTGGTCCGGCACCGGTCAGGCTCCGAGAGTGTCGGACTGGAGAGGTTCAACCTGTGTTACAATGGGTCCCTTCATCCCAATCATTGATACAGATTGTGAATAGCTGGGGCCCAAGCACCAATCCATGGGGTATCCCACTAGTTACAGCCTGCCAACCCGAAAATGACCCGTTTATTCCTATCCTCTGTTTTCTCTCAGTTAACCAATCCTCAATCCATGCTAGTATTTTACCCCTGATCCCATGAGCCCTAATTTTGTTCAATAACCTCTTGTGCCTTCAGAAAATTCAAATACACCCCATCCACTGGTTCTCCCTTATCGATTCCGCTAGTTACATCCTCAAAAAAAAACATTTGTCAAACATGATTTCCCTTTCATAAATCCATGTTGACTCTGCCCAAGCTTATTATTGTCTAAATGCCCTGTTACCACATCCTTAATAATAGATTCTAGCATTTCTCCTGCTACTGATGTCAGGCTAACTGGTCTGTAGTTCCCCATTTTCTCTCTCCCTCTTTTCTTAAATAGAAATCATAGAATCGTAGAGGTTTACAGCATGGAAGGAAGCCATTTCGGCCCATTGTGTCCGTGCCGGCCAACAAGAGGCTATCCAGTGTAATCCCACTTTCCAGCTCTAGGTCCGTAACTCTGCAGGTTACGGCACTTCAAGTGCACATCCAGGTACTTTTTAAAATGCGGTGAGGGTTTCTGCCTCTACCACCCTTTCAGGCAGTGAGTTCCAGACCCCCATAACCCTCTGCGTGAAGAAATTTCCCCTCAAATCCCCTCTAAACCTTCTACCAATTAAATTTATGCCCCCTGGTTGTTGACCCCTCTGCTAAGGGAAATAGGCCCTTTCTATCCACTATATCTAGGCCCCTCATAATTTTATACACCTCAATAAGGTTTCCCCTCAGTTCCACGGAAAACAAACCCAGCCTATCCAATCTGTCCTCATAGCGAAGATTCTCCACTCCCGGCAACATCCTCATAAATCTCCTCTGTACCCTCTCCAGTGCAATCACATCCTTCCTATAATACACTGACCAGAACTGCACGCAATACTCTAGCTGTAGCCTAATCAGTGATTTATACAGTTCAAGCATAACCCCCCTGCTCTTATATTCTATGCCTTGGCTAATAAAGGCAAGCATTCCGTATGCCTTCTTAACCACCTTATCTACCTGGCCTGCTACCTTCAGGGATCTGTGGACATGCACTCCCACGTCCCTTTGTTCCTCTACACTTCTCAGTGTCCTACCATTTAATGTGTATTCCCGTTCCTTGTAAGCCCTCCCCCAAATGCATTACCTCACACTTCTCTGGATTAAATTCCATTTGCCACTGTTCTGCCCACCTGACCAGGTGATCGATATCTTCCTGCAGTCCGCAACTTTCTTCAAACACACAGCCTATTTTTGTATCATCTGCAAACTTCTTAATCATACTTCTGATATTCAAGTCGAGATCGTTGATGTATTATACATCAGCTACCCTCCAATCCACGGGAACTGTTCTAGAATCTATGGAATTTTGGAAGATGACAACTAATGCATCCACTATTTCTAAAGCAACCTCTTTCAAACCCCTAGGATGCAGGCCATCAGGTCCAGGGGATTTATCGGCTTTCACTCCCATTCATTATTCCAGTATTAATTTTTTACTAATACCAATATCTTTCAGTACCTCATTCTCACTAGACCCCTGATACTTCACTATTTCAGGGAGGTTTTTTGAGTCTTCTGTGAAGACAGGCACAAAGTAGTTGTTTAATTTATCTGCCATTTCCTTATTCCCCATTATAATTTCTCCTGTCTCAGCCTGTAAGGCACCCACATTTACATTCTCTAATCTTTTCTTTTTTTACATACCTATAAAAGTTTGTAGTGTTAGTTTTTATGTCTAGTTTACTCTCGTATTCTATTTTCCCTTTCTTTATCAATTTCTTATTCCTCCTTTGCTGAATTCCAAAACCCTCCCAATCCTCAGGCTTACTGCTCTTCTTGGCTCTATAGTCACTATTCCCTAAAAGTTCCTTTACTACAATAACTTTATTAATGACCCTTTTCTCATTGCACAATACTAGATCTAAGGCAGCCTGTTCCCCAGTTGGTTCCTCAACATACTGATCTGGAAAACTATCTTGTACACATGCCTTGAAATCGTCCTCCACACTATTACTGCAAATTTGGTTTGCCCATTCTATATGTAGATTAATGATTTATACTCTGCCCGACTTTACAACTACTGTTTGGGGGGGCCTTATAAACAACTCCCACCCATGTTTTCTGCCTCTTGCTGTTTCTTAGCTCCACACAAACTGATCCTATTTCTTGATTTTTCAAACTAAGATCCGTTCTCTCTGCTGTCTTTATCCCATCCTTTATTATAAGGGCTACCCCTCCTCCTTTTCCCTTTTGCCTATCTCTTCTAAAAGTTAAGTATTCTGGAATATTTAGTTCCCAACCACGTCTCCTTAATGGCTACTAGATCAAACCTATTAAATTTATCTATGCAGCGGTTCAAGAAGGCGGCTCACCACCACCTTCTCAAGGGCAATTAGGGATGGGCAATAAATGCCGGCCTTGCCAGCGACGCCCATATCCCATGAACAAATAAAAAACTGCTTTGCGCAAAAGATATAGTGTCTTTAGATTTAACTTATTTTTAGTGTTCCCTGATGTCACCTTAGTCACTGAAGCCTTATTACCTTTGTTAATTTCTCTGTCCCTTCCTGACCCACTCTGCTTATTTTTACCCAAAACTCTGCTCTAGAGACTTGACATTTCTCTTGCTGCTTTTAAATTTACTCTTTCCTGAAACCTCCCACCCCGCCCCTTCATTAGTTTAAAGCCCTGTCTACTGCCCTAGTTATTCGGTTCGCCAGGACACTGGAGCCCATCCCAACGGAACAGTTCCCTCTTTCCCTAGTACTGATGCCAGTGTCCCATGAACTGAAACCCCTTCCTCTCACACCATTCTTTGAGCCACGCAGTTAAACCTCTATTATGTTTGTCCCTATGTCAATTTGCTCATGGCTCAGGTAACAATGCAGAGATTATTACCTTTGAGGTTCTGCTTCTTAATTTGGATCCTAGCTTCTAAAACGCCATCAGCAGAACTCATTGGGGAAACTAAAACTATGGGAAACTAAAACTAGGGGGCATAGTCTCAGAATAAGAGGCCGCCATTTAAAACTAAGATGAGGAGGAATTTCTTCGCTCAGAGGGTTGTAAATCTGTGGAATTCTCTGCCCCAGAGAGCTGTGGCAGCTGGGTCATTGAATATATTTAAGGCGGAGATAGACAGATTTTTGAACGATAAGGGAGTAAAGGGTTATGGGAAGTGGGCAGGGAAGTGGAGCTGAGTCCATGATCAGATTAAATGGCGGAGCAGGCTTGAGGGGCCAAATGGCCTACTCCTGCTCTTCGTTCTTATTAATCTCATTCTTGGTTCTACCTATGTCGCTGGTTGCTACGTGGGCAACTGGATCCTCCCCCTCCCATTTCAAGTTCTTCCCCAGCCACGAGGAGATATCCTTAACCCTGACACCGGGCAGGAAACACAACGGTGCTGTGGTTAGTTTGCACATCCTCCCTGCCGTCCTTTTCCTCTTGCATACAGGCAGCAAGTACTTCATACCTGTTGGACAATGTCAAGGGCTGAGGCTCCCCCAACACTACACCCTGGGTCCCCATACCTGCCTCCTGTCCCTGACCATTGACAAACTCTCCGCCTCCCTGATGCCCCGCAATGTCTGCATCTCGTCCTCCAGCTCAACAACTCTGAGCCAAAGTTCCTCGAGCTGCAGACACTTACAACAGACGTGGGCGCTCGGGATCGCCATGCTCTCCACAAACTCCCACATGCTGCAGTTACGGCAAACCACCTGCCCTGCCATGTCCATCTAACCACCTTTCTTCAACAACTCTTGGACACCAACGGCTCTTCGGAACCTTCTTCCCCTTCACTTCCCTCTGATCCCATCCCTTGCCGTGTTTTCACTATCCTCTCTGACCTTCCCCTCTCCGACCCCGAACGACCAATCCTCAGCAAAGCCCCGAGCTTCATCGCCTTACACCCTCACCTCGATGAATTTCGAGCTCGCTACGATGCTGAGCCCTTTTCCCGCTGCCTCCGCCCCCGTGCCCACTTCTTCAGCCAGGAGTCTTCACCCCGCACAGCTGACCCTTTCTCCCGTTTTCAGAATTCCCGCTCTACCTGGACCCCTCCCTCTGGCCTCTTGCCCTCTAAATCTTTTCACTGCAAACTGCCGATGGGACATTGGCCATCTCACTGCTCCTCTCACTCCCTCCAACCTCCCTCTCTCTGAACTTGCAGCACTCCGCTCTCTCAGATCCAACCCCTACATTGTCATTAAACCTGCTGACAAGGGTGGCGCTGTTGTTGTTTGGAGAACCGACCTCTACCTTGCAGAGGCTGATCGCCAACTCTCTGACACCTCCTCCTACCTCCCCCTGGACCATGACCCCACCACCGAACGTCAAGCCATCATTTCCCAGACAGTCACTGACCTCATCTCCTCTGGAGATCTTCCCTCCACAGCCACCAACCTCATAGTTCCCCAACACCACACAGCTCACTTCTACCTCCTTCCCAAGATCCACAAACAAGACTGCCCCGGTAGACCCATCGTTTCAGCTTGTTCTTGCCCCTCAAAACTTATTTATTCCTATCTTGATGCTATTTTTCT
Source organism: Pristiophorus japonicus (assembly GCF_044704955.1). NCBI lineage: Eukaryota > Metazoa > Chordata > Chondrichthyes > Pristiophoridae > Pristiophorus > Pristiophorus japonicus. Next base: position 966,360 of record NW_027251590.1, on the reverse strand, counting down.
CCCCTTGTCCAGTCTCTTCTCACCGACATCCGCGACTCTTCTGAGGCCTTCCGCCACTTTAAGTTTCCTGGCTCCAACCGTCTCCTTTTCACTATGGATGTCCAATCCCTCTACACTTCCATCCCACACCAGGAAGGCCTGAGGATGCTCCGTTTCTTCCCCGAGCAGAGGCCCAACCAATCCCCATCCACCACCCTCCCCCTCCCCCATCTGGCTGAACTTGTTCTCACATTGAACAACTTCTCCTTTATCTCCACTCACTTCCTCCAACTTAAAGGTGTTGCTATGGGAACCTACATGGGTCCTAGCTATGCCTGCCTTTTCGATAGGGATACGTGGAACATTCTTTGTTCCAGTCCTACTCGGGTCCCCTCCCTCACCCCTTTTTCCGGTACATTGATGACTGTATCGGTGCCGTCTCCTGCTCTTGCCCTGAACTAGAAAATATCATTCATTTTGCATCCAACTTCCACCCTTCCCTGACCTTCACATGGTCCATCTCCAACTCTTCCCTTCCCTTCCTCAACTTCTGTGTCTTATTTCTGAGGATAGACTATTGACAAACATTCACTGTAAGCCCACCGACTCCCACAGCGACTACACTTCCTCCCACCCTGCATCCTGTAAGGACTCCATTCCACTCTCCCAGTTTCTCCGTCTCTGTTGCATCTGTTCTGACGATGCCACCTTCCACACTAGTGCCTCTGAAATGTCTTCCTTTTTCCTCATCCGAGGATTCCCCTCCGCCACGGTTAACATGACCCTCGACAGTGTCCGTTCTATTTCCCACACTTCTGTTCTCACCCCTTCCCCTCCCTCTCAGAGTCACCATAGGGTTCCCCTTGTCCTCACCTTTCACCCCACCAGCCTCCACATTCAATGGATCGTCCTCCGCCATTTCCACCACCTCCAGCGTGATCCCACCACCAATCACATCTTCCCCTCCCAGCATTCCAAAGGGACCACTCCCTCCGTGATACCCTGGTCCATTCCGCAGTCACCCCCAGCAACCCCTTCCCTTCCCACGGCACCTTCCCGTGCAAGCGCAGGAGATGCAACACCTGCCCTTTTACCTCCTCCATTCCCACCGTCCAGGGCCCCAAACATTCCTTCCAAGTGAAACAGCGATTTACTTGTACTTCTTTCAATTTAGTATCCTGTATTCGCTGCTCATGATGTGATGGTGTCTATGTTGGTGAGACCAAATGCAGACTGGGTGACAGTTTTGCTGAACACCTCCGTTCAGTCCGCAAGTGTGACCCTGAGCTTCTGGTCGCCTGTCACTTTAATTCTCTACTCCCACTCTGACCTCTCCGTCCTCGGTCTCCTGCACTGTTCCAATGCAGCTCAACACAAGCTCGAGGAACAGCACCTCATCTTTCGTTTAGGCACTTTACAGCCTCTGGACTCAACATCCAGTTCAACAATTTCAGACCATAATCTCTGCCCATATTTTGTTCCCTTTCCCCTTTTTTTTTTTTTACAAACTTCTCCTGGTTTCCCATGGCAGCTGGTAATTATTCAGGCATCCACACCCTATCTAGACTCATCTTTTGTTTCCTAACTTGTGCCATTACTGTATCAGTTTGGCCCATCATCGCTTTTGTCTCTTAAATCTCTTCTGCCTCCCACCCGATCACAGATATTCCCTTTTGTTCTTCCCTCCCCTCCCCCTTTCAGGCCCCAGCACTTCCTTAACATTCTGTTACATTTAAAACTTTTGCCAGTCCTGAGGAAGGGTCACAGACCCGAAACATTGGCTCGGCTTCTCTCCAGATGCTGCCTGACCCGCTGAGATCTCCAGCTTTTTCTGTTTTTATTTGAGTAGCTAATTGATTACTTTTTATGATTTTAGTTTTATTATTTAATGGTTTTTATCTAGTTTAGTTACTAATCAAATAAAGTAGTTATGAATTAGATTATTTGTCCATCATCCAGTACCGAATGAGCGGAAATTTTCTCCAAATATTGGGAAGACCGAAGCCATTATCTTTGGTCCTCGCCACAAACTGCGTTCCCTAACCACTGACTCCATCCCTCTCCCCAGCACCAAGCTGAGGGTAAACAAGACTGTTCGCAACCTCGGCGTTATATTTGTCCCTGAAATGAGTTGAGCCACATATTCGCGGCGTAACTAAATCTACCTTTTTCTACCTCCGTAACATTGGGTGCTTCAATCCCTGCCTCAGCTCTTGACTACTCCAACTCACTCCTGGCTGGCCTCCCATTCTACACAACGTAAACATCGAAACAGAGAAATTTACAGCGCAGAAGGAGGCCATTCCGGCCCATTGTGTCCAACGCCAACCGACAAAGAGCCACACGGCCCCTTGGTCAGCAGCCCTAAAGATTACATATAAACCTATGAACAATGATGGAACGGCAAAGAGCACCCAGCCCAACCAGTCCGCCTCACCACAACAGCGACACCCCTTATAATAAAACATTCTACACTCCACCCCAACCAGAGCCATGTGATCTCCTGGGAGAGGTAAAGGTCCTTCACCAGCCTGTCCCCATGCCAGTGCGTCAGTGCAGCCTTCGGTCGTCTGAGGAAAAGAGTGTTTGAAGACCTGGCCCTCAAATCTACCACCATCATGGTCTACAGGGCTGTAGTAATACCCGCCCTCCTGTATGGATCTGAGGCATGGACGATGTATAGAAGGCACCTCAAGTCGGTGGAGATATATCACCAAAGATGTCTCCACAAGATCCTGTAAATCCCCTGGGAGGACAGGCGCACCAACATCAGTGTCCTCGACCAGGCTAACATCCCCAGCATTGAAGCACTGACCACACTCGATCAGCTTCGCTGGGCAGGCCACATAGTTCGCATGCCAGATACGAGACTCGCTAAGCAAATGCTTCATGCAGAGCTCCTTCGTGGTAAATGAGCCAAAGGGGGACAGTGGAAGTGTTACAAGGACACCCTCAAAGCCTCCCTGGTAAAGTGCGACATCACCACTGACACCTGGGAGACCCTGGCCGAAGATCACCCGAGGTGGAGAAAGTACATCCGGGAGGGCGTTGAGTTCTTCAAGTCTCAATGCAAAGAGCGTGAGGAGGTCAAGCGCAGGCAGCGGAAGGAGCGCGCAGCAAACCAGCCCCACCCACCTCTTCCCTCGACGAATGTCTATCCCACCTGTAACAGGGTCTGTGACTCTCGTATTGGACTGTTCAGCCACCAGAGAACTCACTTTGGGAGTGGAAGCAAGTCTTCCTCGATTCCGAGGGACTGTCTATGATGATGGGAGAGGCAAAAACCAGATAAAAACCCAGGCCAATTTACGGAGAAAAAAATCTGGGAAAATTCCTCTCCGACCCATCCAGGTGATCGAAACTAGTCCAGATCACCCTGGCCGTATTCTATTCACTGCAGTACTTACCATTATATCTGCTCCGTTTAACAAAAGGTCATCCAGTCTAATCCCAATTACCAGCTCTAGGCCCGTAACCCTGCAGATTACTGCACTTTAAGTGCCCATCCAACCATCTCTTAAACGTGGTGAGGATTTCTGTGCTATGTGGGGAGTCAGGGACGCTTCCAGTGTCCCTGACAACTACATGTGCGGGAAGTGTATCCAGCTGCAGCTCCTGACAGACCGCATTGCAGCACTGGAGCTGCGCATGGATTCGCACTGGAGCTGCGCGATGCTGAGGATGTCGTGAATAGCACGTTTAGTGAGTTGGTCACCCCGCAGGTAAAGGTTACTCAGGCAGATAGGGAATGGGTGACCATCAGGCAGAGCAGTGGAATGAAGGTAGTGCAGGGGTCCCCTGCGGTCACCCCCCTCCAAAACAGATACACCGCCTTGGGTACTGTTGGAGGGTGATGACTAATCAGGGGAGGGAAGCAGCAGCCAAATTCATGACACCGTGGGTGGCTCTGCTGCACAGGAGGGCAGGAAAAAGAGTGGGAGAGCTATAGTGGCAGGGGATTCTATTGTAAGGGGAACAGATAGACGTTTCTGCGGCTGCAATCGAGACCCCAGGATGGTATGTTGCCTCCCTGGTGCAAGGGTCAAGGATGACTGGAGCGGCTGCAGGACATTTTGGAGGGGAGGGTGAACAGCCAGTTGTCGTGGTGCATATAGGTACCAACGATATAGGTAAAAAACAGGTTGAGGTCCTACGAGCTGAATTTAGGGAGCTAGGAGTTAAATTAAAAAGCAGGACCTCAAAGGTAGTAATCTCAGGATTGCTACCAGTGCCACGAGCTCGTCAGAATAGGAATTGCAGGGTAGCTAAGATGAATACGTGGCTTGAAGAGTGGTGCAGAAGGGAGGGATTCAAATTCCTGGGACATTGGAACCGGTTCTGGGGGAGGTGGGACCAGTACAAACCGGACGGTCTGCACCTGGGCAGGACCGGAGCCAATGTCCTAGGGGAGTGTTTGCTAGTGCTGTTGGGGAGGAGTTAAACTAATATGGCAGGGGGATGGGAACCTATGCAGTGAGACAGAGGGAAATAAAATGGGGGCAGAAGCAAAAGATAAAAAGTAAAAGTGGAGGGCAGAGAAACCCAAGGCAAAAATCAAAAAGGGCCACATTACAGCAAAATTCTAAAGGGGCAAAATATTTTAAAAAGACAAGCCTGAAGGCTCTGTGCCTCAGTGCGAGGAGTATTCGTAATAAGGTGGACGAATTAATGGCGCAGGCAACTATTAACGAATATGATATAATTGGGATTACGGAGATATGGCTCTAGGGTGACCATGGCTGGGAACTCAACATCCAGGAGTATTCAACATTCAGGAAGGATAGACAGAAAGGAAAAGGAGGTGGGGTAGTGTTGCTGGTTAAAGAGGAAATTAACGCAATAGTAAGGAAGGACATGAGCTTGGATGATGTGGAATCTTTTTGGGTAGAGCTGCGGAATACCAAAAGACAGAAAACGCTAGTGGGAGTTGTGTACAGACCACCGAACAGTAGTAGCGAGGTTGGGGACAGCATCAAACAAAAAATTAGGGATGCGTGCAATAAAGGTACAGCAGTTATCATGGGTGACTTTAATCTACATATTGATTGGGCTAACCAAACTGGTAGCAATACAGTGGAGGAGGATTTCCTGGAGTGTATTAGGGATGGTTTTCTAGACCAATATGTCGAGGAACCAACTAGAGGGCTGGCCATCCTAGACTGAGTGATGTGTAATGAGAGAGGACTAATTAACATTCTTATTGTGCGAGGCCCCTTGGGGAAGAGTGACCATAATATGGTAGAATTCTTTATTAAGATGGAGAGTGACACAGTTAATTCAGAGACTAGAGTCCTGAACTTAAGGAAAGGTAACTTCAATGGTATGAGACGTGAATTGGCTAGAATAGACTGCCGAATGATACTTAAAGGGTTGACGGTGGATAGGCAATGGCAAACATTTAAAGATCACATGGATGAACGTTAACAATTGTATATCCCTGTCTGGAGTAAAAATAAAATGGGGAAGGTGGCTCAACCGTGGCTAACAAGGAAATTAGGGATAGTGTTAAATCCAAGGAAGAGGCATATAAATTGGCCAGAAAAAGCAGCAAACCTGAGGACTGGGAGAAATTTAGAATTCAGCAGAGGACGACAAAGGGTTTAATTAGGAGGGGGAAAATAGAGTACGAGAGGAAGCTTGCTGGGAACATAAAAACTGACTGCAAAAGCTTCTATACATATGTGGAGAAAAAGATTAGTGAAGACAAACATAGGTGCCTTGCAGTCAGAATCAGGTGAATTTATAATGGGGAACAAAGAAATGGCAGACCAATTGAACAAATACTTTGGTTCTGTCTTCATGAAGAAGGACACAAATAACCTTCCGGAAATACTAGGGGACCGAGGGTCTAGTGAGAAGGAGGAACTGAAGGAAATCCTTATAAGTCAGGAGACTGTGTTCGGGAAATTGACGGGATTGAAGGCCAATAAATCCCCAGGTCCTGATAGTCTGCATCCCAGAGTACTTAAGGAAGTGGCCCTCGAAATAGTGGATGCATTGGTGATCATTTTCCAACAGTCTATCGACTCTGGATCAGTTCCTATGGACTGGAGGGTAGCTAATGTAATACCACTTTTTAAAAAAGGAGGGAGAGAAAACAGGGAATTATAGACCGGTTAGCCTGACATCAGTAGTGGGGAAATTGTTGGAATGAATTATTAAAGATGAAATAGCAGCACATTTGAAAAGCAGTGACAGGATCAGTCCAAGTCAGCATGGATTTATGAAAGGGAAATCATGCTTGACAAATCTTCTCGAATTTTTTGAGCATGTAACTAGTAGAGTGGACAAGGGAGAACCAGTACATGTAGTGTATTTGGACTTTCAAAAGGCTTTTGACAAGGTCCCACATAAGAGATTGGTGTGCAAAATCAAACCACATGGTATTGGTGGTAATGTACTGACGTGGATAGAGAACTGGTTGGCAGATAGGAAGCAGAGTCAGGATAAACGGGTCCTTTTCAGAATGGCAGGCAGTGACTAGTGGAGTGCCGCAGGGCTCAGTGCTGGGACCCCAGCTCTTTACAATATATATTAATGATTTAGATGATGGAATTGAATGTAATATCTCCAAGTTTGCTGATGACACTAAACTGGGTGGCGGTGTAAGCTGTGAGGAGGACGCTAAGAGGTTGCAGGGTGACTTGGACAGGTTAGGCAAGTGGACAAATACATGGCAGACGCAGTATAATGTGGATAAATGTGAGGTTATCCACTTTGGGGGCAAAAACAAGGCGGCAGAATATTATCTGAATGGCAGCAGATTAGGAAAAGGGAGGTGCAACAAGACCTGGGGGTCATGGTTCATCAGTCACTGAAAGTGGGCATGCAGGTACAGCAGGCGGTGAAGAAGGCAAATGGTATGTTGGCCTTCATAGCTAGTGGATTTTACAGGAACAGGGAGGTCTTACTGCAGTTGTACAGGGGCTTAGTGAGGCCTCACCTGGAATATTGTGTTCAGTTTTGGCCTCCTAATCTGAGGAAGGACATTCTTGCTATTGAGGGAGTGCAGTGAAGGTTCACTAGGCTGATTCCAGGGATGGCTGGACTGACATATGAGGAGAGACTGGATCAACTGGGCCTTTATTCACTGGAGTTTAGAAGAATGAGAGGGGATCTCATAGAAACGTATAAGATTCTGACAGGACTGGACAGGTTAGATGCGGGAAGAATGTTCCCGATGTTGGGAAGTCCAGAACCAGGGGACATAGTCTTAGGATAAGGGGTAGGCCATTTCGGACTGAGATGAGGAGAAACATCTTCACTCAAAGTTGTTCACCTATTGAATTCCCTGCCGCAGAGAGTTGTTGATGCCAGTTCATTGGATATATTCAAGAGGGAGTTAGATATGGCCTTACGGCTAAGGGGATCAAGGGGTATGGAGAGAAAGCAGGAAAGGGGTAGTGAGGGAATGATCAGCCATGATCTTATTGAATGGCGGTGCAGGCTCGAAGGGCCGAATGGCTTACTCCTGCACCTGTTTTCTATGTTTCTATCTGAATGGTGGCAGATTAGGAAAAGGGGAGGTGCAACGACACCTGGGTGTCATGGTACATCAGTCATTGAAAGTTGGCATGCAGGTACAGCAGGCGGTGAAGAAAGCAAATGGCATGTTGGCCTTCATAGCAAGGGGATTTGAGTATTGGAACAGGAAGGTCTTACTGCAGTTGTACAGGGCCTTGGTGAGGCCTCACCTGGAATATTGTGTTCAGTTTTGGTCTCCTAATCTGAGGAAGGACGTTCTTGATATTGAGGAAGTGCAGCGAAGGTTCACCAGACTGATTCCCGGGATGGCAGGTCTGACATATGGGGAGAGATTGGATCAACTGGGCCTGTATTCACTGAAGTTTAGAAGGATGAGAGGGGATCTCATAGAAACAGATAAAACTCTGACGGGACTGAACAGGTTGGATGCAGAAAGAATGTTCCCGATGTTGGGAAAGTCCAGAAGCAGGGGACACAGTCTAAGGATAAGGGGTAGGCCATTTAGGACCGAGATGAGGAGAAACTTCTTCACTCAGAGTTGTTAACCTGTGGAATTCTCTACCACAGAGAGTTGTTGATGCCAGTTCGTTGGATATATTGAAGAGGGAGTTAGATATGGCCCTTCAGGCTAAAGGGATCAAAGGGTATGGAGAGAAAGCAGGAAAGGGGCACTGAGGTGAATGATCAGCCATGATCTTACTGAATGGTGTTGCAGGCTCGAAGGGCCAAATGGCCTACTCCTGCACCTATTTTCTATGTTCTATGTTTCTGCATCCACCACTCTTCCAGGCAGCGAGTTCCAGACCCCCACAACCCTCTGCGTAAAGAAGCGCCCCCCCCCTCAAATCCCCTCTAAACCTTCCATCAACCACCTTAAAACTATGCCCCCTCATAACAGACCCTTCCACCGATGGAAATAGACCCTTACTATCCACTATGTCCAGGACTCTCAATATTTTGGACACCTCAATGAGGTCTCCTCTCAACCTCCTCTGTTCCAATGAGAACACACCCAGCCTATCCAATCTGTCCTCATAACTAAGATTCTCCATTCCAAGCAGCATCCTAGAAAATCTCCTCTGCACCCTCTCTAGTGCAATCACGTCCTTCCTATAATACGCCGACCAGAACTGCACGCAATACTCCAGCTGTAGCCTAACCAAAGTATTATACAATTTAAGCATAACCTCCCTGCTCTTCTATTCTATGCCTCGGCCAATAAAAGCAAGCATTCCGTATGTCTTCTTAACCACCTGGCCTGCTACTTTCAAGGATCTGTGGACAAGCACAAAAAAAACTTTAAAAAAAAAAACACAAAAAAGAACACACAAAAAAGGGCCTTGTAAATGTTTGGTGTGCCCCCCAGATCGGGGGGACACGATTTAAGAATTAATGTTTTGGTTTCCTCCCAAAAGAGTTCTGTGGACAAGCACTCCAAGGTCCCTTTGTTCATCCACACTATTAAGTGGCCGACCGCTTAATGTGTATACCCTTTCCTTATTAGTCCTCCCAAAGTGCATCACCTCACACTTTTCCGAATTAAATTCCATTTGCCACTGCTCTGCCCACCTGACCAGTAGATTGATATCCACCTGCAGCCCATGACTTTCCTCTTCATTATCAACACCCAATTTTAGTGTCGTCTGCAAACTTCTTAATCATACTCCCTATATTCAAATCTAAATCATTGATATATACCACAAAAAGCAAGGGTCCCAGTCCTGAGCCCTGCGGAACCCCACTGGAAACATCCTTCCAGTCACAAAAACATCCAGCAATCATTACCCTTTGCTTCCTACCTCGAAGCCACTTTTGGATCCAGCTTGACACTTTGCCCTGTATCCCATGGGCTTTAAGCTTCGTGAGCAGTCTACCATGTGGGACCTTATCCAACGCTTTGCTAAAGTCCATATATAATACACCGTACGCACTACCCTCATCGACCCTCTTGGTTACCTCCTCAAAAAATTCAATCAGGTTAGTCAGACACGATCTCCCCTTAACAAATCCGTGCTGACTGTCCCTAATTAATCCTTGCCTCTCCAAATGCAGATTTATCCTGTCTTTCAGGATTTTTTCCAATAATTTTCCCACCATTGAGGTTCGGCTGACAGGCCTGTAATTACTCGGTCTATCCCTTTCTCCCTTCTTAAACAAGGGTACTACATTAGCAGTCCTCCAATCCTCCAGCACCATGCCCAATTCCAAAGAGCACTGGAAAATGATGGTCAAGGCCTCTGCTATTTCCTCTTTTACTTCGCTCAACAGCTGGGGTGCATTTTATCCGGGCCTGGGGACTTATCTACTTTCAAAGCTGCTAAACCTTTTAATACTTCCTCTCTCACTATATTTATTTCATCCAGAATATCACACTCCTCCTCGATAGCAATATCTGCATTGCCCCTTTCCTTTGTGAAAACAGATGCAAAGTCTTCATTAAGAACCCTCCCAATACCTTCCGCCTCCACACAAAGATTACCTTCATGGTCTCTAATAGGCCCCCACCCTTTTTTTAGTTACCCTCTTACTCTTAATATTATTTATAGAACATCTTGGGGTTTTCCTTAATTTTACAGGCCAAGAATTTCTCGTGCTCTCTATTAGCATTCCTAATATTCTGTTTAACTTTGCCCCTTAACTTTCTATATTGCTCCAAAGATTCTATAGTATTTAGCCGTTGATATATGACATAAACGTCCCTTTTTTTCTTAATCCTCCCCTGTAACTCCCCAGACATCCAGGGGGCTCTAGAATTATTTTTCCCAGCCTTTTTCTTTCAGAGCACATGCTTGGCCTGAGCCTTCCGGATCTCCTCCTTAAATGCCTCCCACTGTTCTGACACTGATTTACCCACAAGTAGCTGTTTGCAGTCCACCATAGCCAAATCATTCCTTAACTTAGCAAAAGTAGCTTTTCCCCAATTCGGAACTTTAATTCCCGACCAATTCTTGTCCTTAACCATATCCAACTTGAATCTGACTGAATTATGGTCACTGGCACCCAAGTGCTCTCCCACTAATACTCCTTCAACCTGCCCACCTTCATTCCCTAAAACTAAATCCAAGACCGCCCCCTCTCGTGTTGGGCTTGTTACATACTGACTAAAAAAGTTCTCTTGAATGCATTTCAAGAATTCCGCACCCTCTATACCCTTCACACTATATTTGTCCCAATCAGTATTAGGATAGTTAAAATCACCTACTATTACTGCCCTATGGTTTTTGGACTTCACAGCAATTTGCCGACATATTTGCTCCTCCATCTCCCTCCCACTGTTTGGGTCTATATAATACACGCCCAGCAGTGTGATCGCCCCTTTTTTATTTTTCAATTCGACTCACATGGCCTCATTTGATGATCCCTCTAACATATCATCCCTCCTCACTGCTGTAATATTTTCTTTAATCAGTACCACAACCCGCCCACCCCTTTTTACTCCCCTCTCTATCTTTTCTAAAAATCCTGTAGGCAGGAATATTGATCTGCCAAAGCTGCCCCTCTTTTGCCATGTTTTTGCAATGGCTACAATATCATACTCCCAAGTATCTACCTGTGCTCTTAGCTCATCCGTCTTATTCGCTATACTCCTTGCATTAAAGTATATACCATTCAGCACAGGAAGACCTGCTTGCTTGCTACTCACTAAGCCCTGTTTCCTCTGACTTACAGATTCTTGTTATCCAATTTCTGCTTTATTTCCTTGCCTTTTGAATTCGTTCTCAGGTTCCCATCACTCTGCCAAGCTAGTTTAAACTCTCCCCAAGCGAGTAAAGTTGATGTCATCCAAAACTCGGAAGCTCGTGTCCTAACTTGCACCAAGTCACGATCGTTGTGCGAGGCCCCTTGGGGAAGAGTGACCATAATATGGTGGAATTCTGCATTAGGATGGAGAATGAAACAGTTAATTCAGAGACCATGGTCCAGAACTTAAAGAAGGGTAACTTTGAAGGTATGAGGCGTGAATTGGCTGAGATGGATTGGCGAATGATACTTAAGGGGTTGACTGTGGATGGGCAATGGCAGACATTTAGAGACTGCATGGATGAACTACAACAATTGTACATTCCTGTCTGGCATAGAAATAAAAAAGGGAAGGTGGCTCAACCGTGGCTATCAAGGGAAATCAGGGATAGTATTAAAGCCAAGGAAGTGGCATACAAATTGGCCAGAAATAGCAGCGAACCTGGGGACTGGGAGAAATTTAGAACTCAGCAGAGGAGGACAAAGGGTTTGATTAGGGCAGGGAAAATGGAGTATGAGGAGAAGCTTGCAGGGAACATTAAGACGGATTGCAAAAGTTTCTATAGATATGTAAAGAGAAAAAGGTTAGTAAAGACAAACGTAGGTCCCCTGCAGTCAGAATCAGGGGAAGTCATAACGGGGAACAAAGAAATGGCGGACCAATTGAACAAGTACTTTGGTTCAGTATTCACGAAGGAGGACACGAACAACCTTCCGGTTATAAAAGGGGTCGGGGGGTCTAGTAAGGAGGAGGAACTGAGGGAAATCCTTATTAGCCGGGAAATTGTGTTGGGGAAATTGATGGGATTGAAGGCCGATAAATCCCCAGGGCCTGATGGACTGCATCCCAGAGTACTTAAGGAGGTGGCCTTGGAAATAGTGGATGCGTTGACAGTCATTTTCCAACATTCCATTGACTCTGGATCAGTTCCTATGGAGTGGAGGGTAGCCAATGTAACCCCACTTTTTAAAAAAGGAGGGAGAGAGAAAACAGGGAATTATAGACCGGTCAGCCTGACATCGGTAGTGGGTAAAATGATGGAATCAATTATTAAGGATGTCATAGCAGTGCATTTGGAAAGAGGTGACATGATAGGTCCAAGTCAGCATGGATTTGTGAAAGGGAAATCATGCTTGACAAATCTTCTGGAATTTTTTGAGGATGTTTCCAGTAGAGTGGATAAGGGAGAACCAGTTGATGTGGTATATTTGGACTTTCAGAAGGCGTTCGACAAGGTCCCACACAAGAGATTGATGTGCAAAGTTAGAGCACATGGGATTGGGGGTAGTGTACTGACATGGATTGAGAACTGGTTGTCAGACAGGAAGCAAAGAGTAGGAGTAAATGGGTACTTTTCAGAATGGCAGGCAGTGACTAGTGGGGTACCGCAAGGTTCTGTGCTGGGGCCCCAGCTGTTTACACTGTACATTAATGATTTAGATGAGGGGATTAAATGTAGTATCTCCAAATTTGCGGATGACACTAAGTTGGGTGGCAGTGTGAGCTGCGAGGAGGATGCTGTGAGGCTGCAGAGCGACTTGGATAGGTTAGGTGAGTGGGCAAATGCATGGCAGATGAAGTATAATGTGGATAAATGTGAGGTTATCCACTTTGGTGGTAAAAACAGAGAGACAGACTATTATCTGAATGGTGACAGATTAGGAAAAGGGGAGGTGCAAAGAGACCTGGGTGTCATGGTACATCAGTCATTGAAGGTTGGCATGCAGGTGCAGCAGGCGGTTAAGAAAGCAAATGGCATGTTGGCCTTCATAGCAAGGGGATTTGAGTACAGGGGCAGGGAGGTGTTGCTACAGTTGTACAGGGCATTGGTGAGGCCACACCTGGAGTATTGTGTACAGTTTTGGTCTCCTAACCTGAGGAAGGACATTCTTGCTATTGAGGGAGTGCAGCGAAGGTTCACCAGACTGATTCCCGGGATGGCGGGACTGACCTATCAAGAAAGACTGGATCAACTGGGCTTGTATTCACTGGAGTTCAGAAGAATGAGAGGGGACCTCATAGAAACATATAAAATTCTGACGGGGTTAGACAGGTTAGATGCAGGAAGAATGTTCCCAATGTTGGGGAAGTCCAGAACCAGGGGTCACAGTCTAAGGATAAGGGGTAAGCCATTTAGGACCGAGATGCGGAGGAACTTCTTCACCCAGAGAGTGGTGAACCTGTGGAATTCTCTACCACAGAAAGTTGTTGAGGCCAATTCACTAAATATATTCAAAAAGGAGTTAGATGAAGTCCTTACTGCTAGGGGGATCAAGGGGTATGGCGAGAAAGCAGGAATGGGGTACTGAAGTTGAATGTTCAGCCATGAACTCATTGAATGGCGGTGCAGGCTAGAAGGGCCGAATGGCCTACTCCTGCACCTATTTTCTATGTTTCTATCACCCATTGCCCCTGTGTTTTCTGACCTACATTGTCTCCTGGTTAAACTATTTCAAAATTCTCACCCTGTTTTATAAATCCCTCTTTTTCAGCCTCACAACCCGACGAGACGTCTGCGCTCCTCAAATTCTGCCGTCTTGAACATCCCTCACTATAATCGCTCCACCAGCGGTGGCCGTGCCCTCAGCTGCCTGGGCCCCAAGCTCGGGAACTCCCTCCCTAAACCTCTCCCTCTCTTTCCTCCTTTAAGATGCTCCTTAAAACCTACCTCTTTAAACCAGCTTTTGGTCACTTGCCTCAATTGCTCCTTTTGTGTCTGGGTGTTAGATGTATGTGTTGTGCCTGTAACGCTGCTGTGAAGCCCTTGGGACGTGTTGCTCCGTTGTAGGCGCTATATAAATACAAGTTGTGATTGCAGCAATGGACAGTTTGTCAGCCCGCGGAGGGACAAAGCCTGTCCGACTCACCAACCAATCAGCGCCCTGCAGCCCCGTGACGTCACTGTCCCCAGCAGATCCTGCCCCAAGATGGCGGCCGTTGCCGGGGGCCTGTCACCGGGAGAAAGCCCCGCAGCTGCCCCCGGGGGCCCGGCTCGGGGCAAACGCCGGAGCCGCAGGTTCTTGTTCGGGGCCTGAGGCCTACCCCGGGTGTTTAGAAAGCCTCCCTACCGGTTCCAGGGCTCCCCTGCGCCCCGCCGCCGCCGCCGCCGCTCCCTCCTCCCCCGCTCCGGAATCTTCTCTCCGCCTCCGGCCGCTGGGCGGCGCGAGGTTGAGGGACGCGTCACCCGCTCCCACGGCCTGATTGACAGGAGCTTCCGACCAATGGGGAGCGAGATCGCGGGAACAGTGGGCGGGCTGCCGAGGGTGACACGCGCTGGAACGTGTTGGCGTCATGAAACGTGCAGACGTCATGCCGTCAATGCAACTTGGTTCTCCTGCGGGAGGCTGGGGGTCAACGTTGACGACACTGTGCTGACCCTTGACCCCCAGTGCAGACCAGGAGAGGTTGTATATTCCAGCTGCTTACTGTGGGGTTTGTCAGCTGATCCCAGCCTGGGCTGCAGTGGGGGAGACTGCAGTTAACCTCAGTGCCCTGGGCTCCTGCTACTGATCACTGTCCACTCACCCCAGCAGCAAAGGCCAAGTCTGCAAAGGGGGCATTTCTTGGACTGTGATGCTCCCACAGTTGAATAGGCTACCAACAATCACTGCATACCCTCACACATTAGCCCTTTGGACAGGCACTAGAAGGCAACCAGTGACTATGTAACTCCTCACTATAGAGGAATAGGAGGATATGTTGATAGGGTGGGAGGAGGGTCGTGTGAAGTTTAAACCCCGACACGTACCAGTTTGGCCTAATGTCCTGTTTCTGTGCTGTACATTCTATGTAATACCATGAAAGGTCAAATTAAGGAAATCAGCAACAACAAAAACTTGTATTTATATAACACCTTTATTGTATAAAACATCCCAAGGAATTTCAGAGAGTATTATAAGACAAAAACTTGACACCAATCCACATAAGCAGATATTAGGACAGGTGACAAAGACATAGGTTTTAAGGGCCGTCTTAAAAGGAGGAATGAGTGGCGGAGAGGTTTAGGGAGCAAGTTTTAGAGCTTCGGGCCTAAGCAACAGAAGGTTGTGTGATTATCATCAGGGATGCTCAAGACGGCAGAATTAGAGGAGTGCAGATATCTCATGGGTTGTAGGGCTGGGGGAGATTACAGAGATAGGGAGGGGCGAGGCCATGGAGGTATCTGAAAAGAAGGATGAGAATTTTGAAATCGAGGCATTGCTTAACTGGGAGAATTGTACGTCAGCGAGCACAACAGTTTGAAAAATTAAACATCAGCACAAAATTTATAAAACATTAATCTGTTCCTCAGTCATGGTGCCCCAGCGATCTGCAGGGCCCTGCACTACAGAACAGTGTGAACTCGCTGGTGTCTCAGCAGGTTATTGGAGCTTTTCTAGTTCTTCCCACAGTCAGAACATTTAAAAGGTCTCTCATCAGTGTGAGCTCACTGGTGACTCAGCAGGGTGGATAGCAGAGTGAATCGTTTTGAACACAGGGAGCAGACGAAGGGCCTAACTGCAGCGTGCTAGGTTCCTGTGTCTGCTGAAGCTCTTCCCTCAGTCAGAACACTTACAGGATCTCTCATCAGTGTGAACCCACTGGTGTGCTCGCAGGTTGGACGGATCATTGAAATCCTTACCACGCACGCAGCAGATGAACGGCCTTTCTCGAGTGTCTCATTAGCTGCCAGAAGCTTTGAAAGCCCTTCCCACAGTCGGAACATCGCAACAGCCACTCGCCAGTGTGATCAAGCTGATGTGCCCACAGGTTGGGTGAATGCATGAATCTCTCCCGCACACAGGGCAGGTAAATGGGTCTCTCCCCAGTGTGAACTCTCTGGTGCTTCAGCAGGTGGGACGTATGAGCGAATCCCTTCCTGCACACTGAGCAGGCGAACGGCCTCGTAACCTCGTGACCCGGCACATCCCTCACTCTACCACTACTGTCAAGCCAGGGGACCAACCCTGGTTCAATGAGGAGTGTAGAAGTGCATGCCAGGAGCAGCACCAGGCAGACCTAATAATGAGGTGCCAACCTGGTGAAGCTACAACACTGGACTATGTGCATGTTAAACAGTGGAAGTAGCATGCTACAGAAAGAGCTAAGCCTAAGAAAATAGAACATAAGAATTAGGAGCAGGAATAGAATGACAACTATTCGAAATGGCCAAAAGGAAAATAAAATAACCATGGAAACAGACTGAGCAGTTCCGCAGCAACATGAATGGCCAAATGGGAAGCGATGCTTTTGAACCTCACACTATTTAGATACAAAGTGCATCATATGATTGAGTAAATAAGAATTTAGCTAATGAACTACCTGTATTTATTTTACAAATATAGTATTGATCATATATCGCCCTTCCTTCATAGTCACTGGGTCAAAATCTGGCACTCCCTCACCGACACCACTGTGGGAGCACGTTCACCACACGGACTGCAGCGGCTCACTACCACCTTCTCCAGTGTAATCAGGGACGGACAATAAATGCTGGCCTTACCAGCGACGGCCACAGCCCAGAATTAATAAAAAAATGTAAATGTTAAATGGATTAAAAGTCTCTACAGAAATACTTGTCGCTAAAACAAACTTACATTGTGTGGACAGGGCGTGTTTAACAATCTAATCTCCCCCAGAGCCCACCTCCCCGGACAGCCCCACATGGGCAATTGTTGGTCCCACTGGGCCCACAGCCCACCTCCCCGGACAGCCCCACATGGGCAATTGTTGGTCCCACTGGGCCCAGGGCCCACCTCCCCGGACAGCCCCACATGGGCAATTGTTGGTCCCACTGGGCCCAGGGCCCACCCCCCCGGACAGCCCCACATGGGCAATTGTTGGTCCCACTGGGCCCAGGGCCCACCCCCCCGGACAGCCCCACATGGGCAATTGTTGGTCCCACTGGGCCCAGAGCCCACCTCCCCGGACAGACCCACATGGGCAATTGTTGGTCCCACTGGGCCCAGAGCCCACCTCCCCGGACAGCCCCACATGGGCAATTGTTGGTCCCACTGGGCCCAGGGCCCACCTCCCCGGACAGCCCCACATGGGCAATTGTTGGTCCCACTGGGCCCAGGGTCCACCTCCCCGGACAGCCCCACATGGACAATTGTTGGTCCCACTGGGCCCAGAGCCCACCTCCCCGGACAGCCCCACATGGGCAATTGTTGGTCCCACTGGGCCCAGGGCCCACCTCCCCGGACAGCCCCACATGGGCAATTGTTGGTCCCACTGGGCCCAGGGCCCACCTCCCCGGACAGCCCCACATGGGCAATTGTTGGTCCCACTGGGCCCAGAGCCCACCTCCCCGGACAGCCCCACATGGGCAATTGTTGGTCCCACTGGGCCCAGAGCCCACCTCCCCGGACAGCCCCACATGGGCAATTGTTGGTCCCACTGGGCCCAGAGCCCACCTCCCCGGACAGCCCCACATGGGCAATTGTTGGTCCCACTGGGCCCAGGGCCCACCTCCCCGGACAGCCCCACATGGGCAATTGTTGGTCCCACTGGGCCCAGAGCCCACCTCCCCGGACAGCCCCACATGGGCAATTGTTGGTCCCACTGGGCCCAGGGCTCACCTCCCCGGACAGCCCCACATGGACAATTGTTGGTCCCACTGGGCCCAGAGCCCACCTCCCCGGACAGCCCCACATGGGCAATTGTTGGTCCCACTGGGCCCAGAGCCCACCTCCCCGGACAGCCCCACATGGGCAATTGTTGGTCCCACTGGGCCCAGAGCCCACCTCCCCGGACAGCCCCACATGGGCAATTGTTGGTCCCACTGGGCCCAGGGCCCACCTCCCCGGACAGCCCCACATGGGCAATTGTTGGTCCCACTGGGCCCAGGGCCCACCTCCCCGGACAGCCCCACATGGGCAATTGTTGGTCCCACTGGGCCCAGAGCCCACCTCCCCGGACAGCCCCACATGGGCAATTGTTGGTCCCACTGGGCCCAGAGCCTACCTCCCCGGACAGCCCCACATGGGCAATTGTTGGTCCCACTGGGCCCAGGGCCCACCTCCCCGGACAGCCCCACATGGGCAATTGTTGGTCCCACTGGGCCCAGAGCCCACCCCCCCGGACAGCCCCACATGGGCAATTGTTGGTCCCACTGGGCCCAGAGCCTACCTCCCCGGACAGCCCCACATGGGCAATTGTTGGTCCCACTGGGCCCAGAGCCTACCTCCCCGGACAGCCCCACATGGGCAATTGTTGGTCCCACTGGGCCCAGAGCCCACCTCCCCGGACAGCCCCACATGGGCAATTGTTGGTCCCACTGGGCCCAGAGCCCACCTCCCCGGACAGCCCCACATGGGCAATTGTTGGTCCCACTGGGCCCAGGGCCCACCTCCCCGGACAGCCCCACATGGGCAATTGTTGGTCCCACTGGGCCCAGGGCCCACCTCCCCGGACAGCCCCACATGGGCAATTGTTGGTCCCACTGGGCCCACCTCCCCGGACAGCCCCACATGGGCAATTGTTGGTCCCACTGGGCCCAGAGCCCACCTCCCCGGACAGCCCCACATGGGCAATTGTTGGTCCCACTGGGCCCAGGGCCCACCTCCCCGGACAGCCCCACATGGGCAATTGTTGGTCCCACTGGGCCCAGGGCCCACCTCCCCGGACAGCCCCACATGGGCAATTGTTGGTCCCACTGGGCCCAGGGCCCACCTCCCCGGACAGCCCCACATGGGCAATTGTTGGTCCCACTGGGCCCAGAGCTCACCTCCCCGGACAGCCGCACATGGGCAATTGTTGGTCCCACTGGGCCCAGGGCCCACCTCCCCGGACAGCCCCACATGGGCAATTGTTGGTCCCACTGGGCCCAGGGCCCACCTCCCCGGACAGCCCCACATGGGCAATTGTTGGTCCCACTGGGCCCAGAGCCCACCTCCCCGGACAGCCCCACATGGGCAATTGTTGGTCCCACTGGGCCCAGGGCCCACCTCCCCGGACAGCCCCACATGGGCAATTGTTGGTCCCACTGGGCCCAGGGCCCACCTCCCCGGACAGCCCCACATGGGCAATTGTTGGTCCCACTGGGCCCAGAGCCCACCCCCCCGGACAGCCCCACATGGGCAATTGTTGGTCCCACTGGGCCCAGGGCCCACCTCCCCGGACAGCCCCACATGGGCAATTGTTGGTCCCACTGGGCCCAGGGCCCACCTCCCCGGACAGCCCCACATGGGCAATTGTTGGTCCCACTGGGCCCAGAAGTACTGGGGGGGACCCAGCAGCTTCTCCTCCATCCCCACTGCCGCTCAAACTGCTGCAACACACAGAGCCCCACAGGAGGCCCGGGAGCGCCTCCCCCCCGCACCCAGCGCCCACCCCGGGACAGAGCGGCCGTTGCCGGGGGCCTGTCACCGGGAGAAAGCCCCGCAGCTGCCCCCCGGGGGCCCCGCTCGGGGAAAGGCCGGAGCCGCAGGTTGTTGTTCGGGGCCTGAGGCCCACAGCGGGTGTGTGTGAAGCGGGTAATGCGGAGTGTGGTGTCTCGGGCGGGCGGGCGGGGCCTGGGCCCGCACTCGGTGTGTGTGAAGCCCGCGTCCCCCCGGGGTTTATTAACCCGCTCCCTCCGCCCATCTCTCAGCCGCTGCCTCAGACACAGCCGGCCCACCGCGCATGCTCAGCTCACACTGCCCGGGTGATTGACGGCGGCTCCGGGCCAATAGGAAGAGCGGGGGCGGGGCTGGAGGACCGAGCGGGCGGTCGGTCCTCCAACCAATCGGAGTGTGCGAGGGGCGGGGCTGAGCCCGGAGCGGCGGCGGCGACAGTCGGTGGGGCCCGGATGATGTGGGACACGAGACGGTGGGTTGTCGGCGCGGGGCAGGAATTGGAGCCGCGAGTGGGGCTGGTGAGCTTCATAAACCCCTGGTGTAGGGCCCAGGGCCCAGTAACAGGCCAGAGGCTGGGCCCGGCTTTGGCCCGCCCGCGGGGACAGGGCCTCAGGCTCCCAGGGACACCCACACTCAATGTATTCTGGAAGCAAGAAAAATGGGAGACTTTCTGAAGCAAATGGTCCAATTTAAAGGTGACCACAAACCTGTGAGGGGCGGGGTCAGCTGATCAATCTGTTCCAGGATTAATAGCAGTATAGAGTACAACAACAAGCTGATTATGGTCAACCTTTATCAGTCACTAGTTACACCTCACATATTGAGGCTTGGGCCCCATTCTGGGCTCCACACTTTGAAAAGTTCATCAATAATAACTTTCAAAACGATGAATGCTTCAAAGGGAAAATAGAAATATAGAAAATAGGTGCAGGAGTTGGCCATTCGGCCCTTCCAGCCTGCACCACCATTCAATAAGATCATGGCTGATCATTCACCTCAGTACCCCTTTCCTGCTTTCTCTCCATACACCTTGATCCCCTTTAGCCGTAAGGGCCGTATCTAACTCCCTCTTGAATATATCCAATGAAAATGTTATGGTGCTTTAGGGTAGGTGCAGGGAGCGGCTCTTTCAGTGAGTCGGACAGGCTCGATGGGCCGATTGGTCTCCTTCTGTGCTGTATGGCTCCCTGAAATGGTGACAGTCTGGGAGTGAGTGGTCAGGGAGAGCCCATCACCAAAACAGGAACATATTACAGATATATAGGGAGGGCCAGAGTGTATAAAGAGGTGATAAGATCAAAGAGACCCAAATAGAGTCAGCACCTTCAGGGGAGGAGAGGGAGGGGAAACAGTGAATGTAGAACAATATGACAGGGGGATGGGAACCTATGCAGGGAGACAGAGGGAAGTAGAATGGGGGAAGAAGCAAAAGATAAAAAGAAGAAAAGTAAAAGTGGAGGGCAGAGAAACACAAGGCAAAAAACAAAAACGGCTACATTACAGCAAAATTGTAAAGTGGCAAAGTGTGTTTAAAAAGACAAGCCTGAAGGCTCTGTGCCTCAATGTAAGGAGTATTCGTAATAAGGTGGACGAATTAACTGCGCAGATAACAGTTAACGGATATGATGTAATTGGCATCACAGAGACATGGCTCCAGGGTGACCAAGGCTGGGAATTCTACATCCAGAGCTATTCAACATTCAGGAAGGATAGACAGAAAGAAAAAGAGGTGGGGTGGCATTGCTGGTTAAAGAGGAAATTAATGCAATAGTAAGGAAGGACACTATTAGCTTGGATGATGTGGAATCGGTATGGGTGGAGCTACAGAATACCAAAGGGCAGAAAACACGAGTGGGAGTTTGTACAGACCACCAAACAGTAATAGTAAGGTTGGGGACAGCATCAAACAAGAAATTAGGGATGTGTGCAATAAAGGTACAGCAGTTATCATGGGTGACTTTAATCGACATATTGATTGGGCTAACCAAACTGGTAGCAATGTGGTGGAGGAGGATTTTCTGGAGTGTATTAGGAATGGTTTTCTCGACCAATATGTTGAGGAACCAACTAGAGGGCTGGCCATCCTAGACTGGGTGATGTGTAATGACAAATGACTAATTAACAGTCTTGTTGTGCAAGACCCCTTGGGGAAGAGTGACCATAATATGGTAGAATTCTTTATAAAGATGGAGAGTGATACAGTTAATTCAGAGACTAGGGTCCTGAACTTAAGGAAAGGTAATTTTGATGGTATGAGAAGTGGATTGGCTAGAATAGGCTGGCGAGTGATACTTACAGGGTTGACGGTGGATAGGCAATGGCAAACATTCAGAGATCACATGGATGAACTTCAACAATTGTACATCCCTGGTTGGAGTAAAAATAAAACGGGGAAGGTGGCTAACAAGGGAAATTAAGGATAGTGTTAAATCCAAGGAAGAGGCATATAAATTGGCCAGAAAAAGCAGCAAACCTGAGGACTGGGAGAATTTTATAATGCAGCAGAGGAGGACAAAGGGTTTAATTAGGAGGGGGAAAATAGAGTATGAGAGGAAGCTTGCTGGGAACATAAAAACTGACTGCAAAAGCTTCTATAGATATGCGAAGAAAAAAAGATTATTGAAAACAAACGTAGATCCCTTGCAGTCAGATTCAGGTGAATTTATAATGGAGAACAAAGAAACGACGGACCAGTTAAACAAAAACTTTGGTTCTGTCTTCACGAAGGAAGACACAAATAACCTTCCGGAAATACTAGGGGACTGAGGTTCTAGTGAAAAGGAGGAACTGAAGGAAATCCTTATTAGGTGGGAAATTGTATTAGGGAAATTGATGGCATTGAAGGCCGATAAATCCCCGGGGTCTGATAGTCTGCATCCCAGAGTACTTAAGGAAGTAGCCCTAGAAATAGTGGATGCATTAGTGATCATTTTCCAACAATCTATCGACTCTGGATCAGTTCCTGTGGACTGGAGGGTAGCTAATGTAACACCACTTTTTAAGAAAGGAGGTAGAGAGAAAATGGGTAATTATAGACCTATCAGCCTGACATCAGTAGTGGGGAAAATGTAGGAATCAATTATTAAAGATGCAATAGCAGCACATTTGGAAAACGTGTTAGATACAGGGTAAAGCTCCCTCTACACTGTCCCATCAAACACTCCCAGGGCAGGTACAGGGGTTTAGATACAGAGTAAAGCTCCCTCTACACTGTCTCATCAAACACTCCCAGGGCAGGTACAGGGGGTTAGATACAGGGTAAAGCTCCCTCTACACTGTCCCATCAAACACTCCCAGGGCAGGTACAGGGGGTTAGATACAGAGTAAAGCTCCCTCTACACTGTCCCATCAAACACTCCCAGGGCAGGTACAGGGGGTGAGATACAGGGTAAAGCTCCCTCTACACTGTCCCATCAAACACTCCCAGGGCAGGTACAGGGGGTTAGATACAGGGTAAAGCTCCCTCTACACTGTCCCATCAAACACTCCCAGGGCAGGTACAGGGGGTTAGATACAGAGTAAAGCTCCCTCTACACTGCCCCATCAAACACTCCCAGGGCAGGTACAGGGGGTTAGATACAGAGTAAAGCTCCCTCTACACTGTCCCATCACACACTCCCAGGGCAGGTACATGGGGTTAGATACAGAGTAAAGCTCCCTCTACACTGTCCCATCACACACTCCCAGGGCAGGTGCGGCACTGATGCTGAGTGAAGCTCCCCTGAAGCCCCATCGCTCAGGGGCCCCCGGATTTGTTGGAGGATCCGCCGCGCTCTCGGTCCTCTGGGTGCCGCCCACTCACTCTATTGGTCGGAACCTCCCGTCACTCAGGCGCTGCGCGGATCACATGGCTGTGGTCTAACGCAATCGATCGGGGTGGGCCGCCTGGGATTCTCGGGGGCTGGGGGCCGGGGTGGGGGGGGTGGCACAGGGGAGCCCTGGAACCGGCGGGGAGGCTTTCCACACACCCGAACAAGAAGCTGCCGCTCCGGCGTTTTCCCCAAGCGGGGCCCCCCTGGGGGCAGCTGCGGGGCTTTCTCCCAGTGACAGGCCCCCGGCAACGGCCGCCATCTTGGGGCAGAATCTGCCGAGAGCGGTGATGACGTCATCGGGCTGCAGGACGCTGATTGGTTGGTGAGACCGACAGGCTTTGTCCCTCCACGCCCTGAGAAACTGTCCATTGCTGTAATAACAACTTGTATTTATATAGCGCCTTTAACGCAGCAACACGTCCCAAGGCACTTCACAGCAGCGTTACAGACACAACTCATACATTTAACACCCAGCCAATAAAGGAGAAATTAAGACAGATGACCAAAAGCTGGTTTAAAGAGGCAGGTTTTAAGGAGCATCTTAAAGGAGGAAAGAGAGGGAGAGGTTTCGGGAGGGAGTTCCCGAGCTTGGGGCCCAGGCAGCTGAGGGCACGGCCACCGCTGGTGGAGCGATTATAATGAGGGATGTTCAAGACGGCAGAATGTGAGGAGCGCAGACATCTTGTCGGGTTGTGAGGCTGAAAAAGAGGGATTTGTAAATGGATGAGAATGTTGAAATCCAGGTGTTGTTTAACCGGGAGCCAATGTAGGTCAGCGAGCACAGGGGTGGTGGGTGATCGTGACTAGGTGCGAGTTAGGACACGGGTTGCTGAGTTTTGGATGACCTCAAGTTTACGTTGTGCAGAATGTGGGAGGCCAGCCAGGAGTGAGTTGGAGTAGTCAAGTCTCGAGGTAACAAAGACATGGATGAGGGTTTCAGCAGCAGAAGAGCTGAGGCAGGGGCAGAGGCGGGCAATGTTACGGAGGTGGAAAAAGGAAGTTTTCATTATACAGTGGATATGTGGCTCAAAACTCATTTCAGCGTCAAATATGACGCCGAGGTTGCAAACAGTCTTGTTCACCCTCAGATTGATCATAGGGAGAGGGATGGAGTCAGTGGTTAGGGAACGCAGTTTGTGGCGGGGACCAAAGATAATGGCTTCGGTCTTCCCAATATTTGAAGAAAATTTCTGCTCATCCGGTACTGGATGTTGGACAAACAATCTAATTTATAACTACTTTACTTAATTAGTAACTAACATTAGGGGCCCAAATTTCCACATGAAAAAAACCGGGCGCCCCTCCGAGCTGGGCGCCTGTTTTACGCGCCTAAAAAAACCTCGCGATTCTCGAGTGCTGTGCAGCTCCTTGTCTGCCTGGCGCGGCGCCCAGGGGGCGGAGCCTACAGTCGCGCCGATTTTGTAAGTGGGAGGGGGCGGGTACTATTTAAATTTTTTTCCTGCCGGCAACGCTGCGCGTGCGCGTTGGAGCGTTCGCACATGCTCAGTGTGAAAAAAACATTGGCACTCGGCCATTTTTGTAGTTCTTTGTAGCTGTTTAGTTTTTGAACATTTTTTAATAAAAGCACATTGCCATCAGCACATCAGCCCCGAGGCTTCCTGCAGCACTGAGAAGGTGCAGGAAGCCTCAGAAAGTTGAGGCAGCCGTTTCCCGACCACCTCCCCCTTTTGCCGTCGGGAAATGGCTCCTCAATTTCTGAGGCTTCCTGCAGCCTTCTCTCTTTCCTGCCAGCCGTCTGGATCGCCTCCCTCCCCCCCCCCCCCCCGCGTTCGGTCGGCTCTCTCCCCTTCCCCCCCCCCCCCCACCCCCTTCCC